>NC_080393.1:52639111-52942968 GCF_028751815.1 Salvia miltiorrhiza | reverse complement strand
AGGTCTCGCCCTGTAATCGATCAAAAGGAAATAGATCAATCGAATTATTCGCTTAATAATTCCGTATACGAAATCTGTAATTAAAACTATCTGAGTCCAATTGACTGATTAATAAGGACTGATCATGAATCGGGCTTATATAAATAATCCAATAATTAAAAGGCCCAAACATAAGGTAGCCAAATAATTAAATAAGCAGAAGTGGGCCTGAATTAAAAGTCATGACATCCCATCAACTAAATAATAAGCCCAATTATGTAATAACTACCAGCCCAAATAATTAATTAAGGAAGAGGCCCACACATTAAAATGAATAAGGCCCAACTGCAAAACAAAGGAAGGCCCAACAACAATTAAAAGGGAAAGCCCAATCCCTTAACACCACTCGGTCTTTCTCTCTCTCAATGCCCAAAATCGGCACTCTCTCTCTCCCTTCTCACTCGATCTGCTTCCGGCCGATCCGCCGTCGCCGCTCTGCAATTCGGCGAACGGCCGTCGTCTGCGAACGGCCGCAATCCCGAGTCTGACGCTCGCCACCCCATTCTCTCTCTCAATTTCTCACTTCCAACACTCTTCGTGTAGAATCGAGCCCTAATTCTTCTCCTGCCGTCGAAAACCCGCCGCCGCTGCAACTGAAAGACCGGTGAGCGGCCGCCGCCTTCCTCCGCGACGCCGGTGCTTCTGTAATCCGACGAGATTCGATCTCTCATTCTCTTTGTATGTACGTGCGCAAAGTCTCGAATCGCCTTCGCCGTGGACTCTGTAAATTCGGCGACTGCTAGTCGTCGTTCTTTCTCTCAAATCGGCGACGCCGGTGTAGAGCCTGAGCCCGGCGCCATTCCTCACCTCTTCTCCCTTCTGGAAGCTCCGGGAACACGCACACACACACCCAAGGCAGAAGTCGAGCCCTGGTACTCTCATCCCACTCTCAATCTTGCCGCAGCCGTTGCGTTTCTCCAGCGAGTAGGGAAAGCTCCGCCGTTGCCGTTTTCCCCGGGGTCGACGGTTCGAGCCATGCCACGCTGCTGCTGGATTCGGGCGAAGGGTACTCCGCCGCTGCTGCAATCCAGAATCGGCAAGCGCCATCGCCGAGGTCGGGAGTCATCTGCCTTTCACCGCTCGACGCCGTGGACGTTGCTGTTCCCGCGAGTCGCTGCCCAGATATCGTCTCTCGGCTTGACTAAGCAGAGCAGCGCCCCTCATTTCTAAAAGCTAAGTCCCCATCTACTCTATTGTAAAGCTTGATTTTCCTTGTTGTGCTTAGTATGTTGAGTTGCTCGAGTTCTACACACTAATTCGTACATAAAATAAATGTAACTGGTGTTCTGCATTATGAAGTGTAACTTCGCTGGTAAGTCCATTATGCTTATATAGGTCTTCTATCATTTGAATCTGATCATGTTTGATGGTATGAATGCAAACTGAATTGAATAACTGAGGTCGCATAAATACCTTGAGTATCTAGCTTGTTGGTTGGCTGTTGTGGTATTGATGATTGAGATGGGGAATAACTGAAATACAATGAAGGTGTTATTGCTTTAAAATGCAGGTGGAGGTTATGGCAGGAGGTGGAAACGTTCAAGCCGAAGCTTACCTTGAGGATTTGGCAGAAGTTGGGCAGCTCTTTCTCTCCTGTTAATGAAGTCTCAAATGAACTGAAGCTTGTTCAAGTATGGCAGCAGGGAAGTCGACGCTGCTGTGAGTGAAAGGGGAGTCTGTTGGCTGGAGTTGAAGTTAATAGAGGAGGATTGTTGGCTGATTATCAATAATTGTCGTTGCATAATTATGTGAATGGTGGTAATGGAAAACAAAGTATAGTGGTGTAGAAAAGTGGTGAGTGGTGGGGAAAATGGTGGTGAAAGTGGTGGGGAAAAATTAGGGAACTAAAGTTGATGGAAGAAAAATGTAGAGAAGAATTAATGATGTATTTTCTCTGTCTCGGTGATTCTGTAACTGTAAAGTGGATTGCGTGCTCATATTTGCTTGTACTGTTTATTTAAATAAATCTCGATTTCGACATGTGATATCTCGCTAAAATCGATAAGTTATAAAATGAATCTTGTCACACCCCAATTCTTGAATGAACAAATATAATCGAGGTGCAACTAATTCATAGAAATAAACAAGGAACAACCTTGTAAAAACCCGAAATAGGATAGAAAGTCGGGCTATGCCCCTTTGGATCACAAGTTTTGTTTCATGCTTCTGACAACCGACATTCATTGGCATAAATTTAGTAGTGAAGAGTCTAAGCTCGGTCAGGTATATCATTTGAAATTTAACATGAAGATCTTAAGTTGGGAAAACAAAAGACTGATATGAGTAATTGCTACAGCGGAAGTCTAACATATGAATTTTAACTCTAGCCTCAGCTCCGTCCCGTCAGCACCAGCCAGCCAACCTGAAAACATTTGAAAGTATTTTTGGGCTAAGTACTAATGTACTTAGTGGGCATGCATTTTCATAAACATTTCATATTTTCGTAAGAGCAGTTTATCCAATTATACTTGACATGACTTAGAAGGTTTTAAAATGAAAGAAGTACTTCTAAGCATGTTAAAACATTTTCTTTCATTTGTGCGCACATGTCACACTCCCTTTCCGTTACTCGCTGTGATCCCGGACCTTTTAGCCACCGACGGATCCATATCTCCCGCTTTACTTGAACTGAGGGCGTAACCCAGTCAAGTTCCCATTTGGGACCCAATGCTCCGGAACACATCCCGTCGAGCACCCTTATAACGCCTCATACATGATTAGTGCCCGAATGGAGATCAACCCACCGAGTCAGCTAATAGGTGTACACAATTCTCAAACAACGTGTTAGGTCATAAGAGAACCTCGATCGATTAACTTATGCGAGCCTTAAACAGAGCAGAGTGCACAAAATATTTTATTGGATAAACAGTTTTCATTACATTAAATAAACAATTTGCATTTCATTGAAAACATTTAGAGCTTAATAACTCAATCATACTTTGTACATTTGGAAAGTAAGCCCACCTGGATAGGCAAAGCCTGAAGATCATACACATATAAACCTGTCTTGGAAAAGTAGCGCTAATCCTCCTGGTCATCACAAAGCCTACAAGAAATTCTATTCTTAATAGGTCTCGTGAAGCTAACTTAATATCTTAGGGAAAATACTTAACATTCTATAATTCGTCACGCCGGGTTTCAAAATTTAATGAATAAATACTTGAAAACTAAATTTCTTGAGTTAAGGACACCAACAATATCCTTACTCGATTTTCTTTTAGTGTTTTAGGGTTCTAGCATCCATAATTCGTTCCATTAAAGACAATCGAAAACCAACATAACTTCGTGACTAACCACATAATATCACGTAATCACGTAAACAATAAACAGAAAGAAATAAAATCCTCAAGTTTAGTATCATTAAAATCACAAGTTCACATGAACATAAAAGAAATCATGCACCATTTTATAACATTCTATACATTTCATTTTTTTTTTCATGTAAATAAATAAGAAATTCCATTATTCATTTATAAATAATAAAACATTTTAAAATCCATTGAGATGAAATAAAACATTTTAACCATTTAAAATCCATACTAAAAAAGCCTTGAAATATAATAAAAATGAGGGTTTAATCCCAAAATTTGTTTTCATTTTTAAAGTCCATCAATAAATTAAATAAAAGAACGGACCTCATTTAAAATAAATAGTCCCAACCTTAAATATTAAAATTTAAATCAAGAGATTTAAATTCACTAAAATAATTTAGTGAAAATTCAAACACATAGGCAACACAATCACATAAGGCACATAAGAATCACAATCAAACATCATTAAAACATGCTCTGTTTTTACACTGGTTCAACTTCAAAATTTAAACTGTTCTGACTCCGACATCTCCTGGACTCGAGACTCATACTGAAAGAAATTTCTTCGAGTCTAGTTTCATTTAAAAAAAAATAGAGTCGAAAGCTCCAAGTGGTTTGAGAGATATGACGTTTTTACCACGATCTACCATTTCTGGCAGTTTTGTGCAACCGAAGGTTACAATTTTTGAAAAATAGTAAACGTTGTCAAACTGGGCTCAACTTTGGTGGATATCTAGCTAACACAATAAGGTTGATACCATAAAAAGTTGGAAAGCTAGATCACATAGGAAGCTACTTAAATGAATAACTCTTTCCCCTGTTCTCTGAAATTCTCGGTAATAATGTGCAGTTTAGGTTTTGCATTTTAAAGAAATATCAAACGAAGTTTAAATAGCTTGAAATTTTACCAGGGTACTCAAGACTCATGTAGAAACTTTCTATAAAATTTTCAAAGCTATTAGACATCGACAAACCATCGATCACAGTAGGTCAGTAGGCCTACGAAATTCTCCAATTTATATTTAAAACTTATATATCTTAATAATATCTCTAACTTGAATATAACATCATAATTCTCAACAACAACTCATCCCAAAACTCATTTCATCATTCTAATCATCAATCTAAACCATCACTTAACATCATAGCATGCTCAAGAACTCATATACCCACTCAAATCTTCAAATCAACATCATATAACAAAATCACATATAGAAACACATATATATCATCTTCTTCCTCAAACTAACATTTTTCATTTTTCACTTCTCAACCTCAAGCTTCAATCTCATCCATCATTAATCATCTAGATCATCTCATAAACTCAAATCCATCATCATATAACTCAAGCCAAGTCAAGAAAATAAACAACAAAATTCGTAGGATTTCAAGCTCCTAATTTTCGAAAGTTTCATAAAAATAAGTTGGGTGATTTCCTTGCTCAATCATGATCATATACTCACTCACATATCATTAATATGATCTAATAAATAATCTAAGATCACTTACTCAAGGATTTAAAAGGTGATCAAGACTTTGCTCCAACTTTGATCTTAGCTCTAGCTTCTTGAATTTGATGAGATATGATAGTATTTGATTGGATTGGATGGTGGATTATCTCATAGTAGTGTTTGATGAAGCTTCTCTAAGCTTTCTTCAATGGACATCAATGGAGGAAAAGAGAGTATAGAGAGAGAGAGGGGAGGCCGAGAATTTAAGTGTGAGGGAGTGAAGTGATGAGCTTTGTCTTGAAATGGAAGAATGATTAAGGACAAAGCATTATTCATGATTAAAGCTTGGTTCCCTACCACCTTAGCACACTAATCCTATCTTCACTCATCACACTTCCACTCATGTTTATTAGATAAAAATAAGTTAGTGGTAGGGAAAAGAAAATATTAGTGGTGGAAGAGTAGGTGGATAAATTAGGTGGAGAAATTAGGTGATTGAATAAAATAAAAAGTCTTCCGGGTTGTACTATGAAAACTGTAATAATCGTTCAGTGTTTGCTTAAATAAATAGCTCGTGTAGATGCTAAATGCTTAATATAAATAAATATGAAATGCATATAAATTTAATAACTAAATTTACAAATGTTTTTTTTTTTTGTAAATCATTTTTGTTGGAATTAAAATAAATTCATTTTCTTTATATCCGGCGTGAATCATCATGACTTCTAAGTTCAAAATTACTCTAAATTTAGCTAAGAAATAACGGGGTGTTACATCCCTCCCTCCTTATAAAAATTTCGTCCTCGAAATTGCATACTTGGGAAATCTAGTTTGGAGTACTAGACATTCACTATCAGTGCACCTACATAGCTTGATGCTTATCACATTTTCTAATCGTGAGAATGCTACGTCTCATGTCTCGAGAACTGTTGACAAACAAACTCATTCTAATCATACTATGCTTATCGTGATCAAAGAAGATCTTATTGGGACAACTATATAGTACGAGTTTATACATTGGGATGACTAAATTGACAATCACCGAGATCATAGTCATGTGGGCTGGCCAGACCCAGCACAACGAATCACTCAGTCAAATGGGAGCTTCGCCCCCAATCATGTCAACTTCTTATCTCTTATAAAGCTCTAAGTCAACTTCTAACTTAAAGCACTTACTTCTAAGTACTTCAATCATAAATCTTTGGTATCATATAGGTCCATTCTATGTCGTTCTAGCGGTGCTATCACGACTAACATTCGTAAGACATTATTGGGTGGTTCTCAAACGATTTGTAAAAGAACTCATCATTCTAATCATATAGGCAGTGAACCTAAAATGATAACATAAAGCTTTCTCATCATTCATTCATACATACATACATACATGTATTTGCTTTCTTTGAAATTTTGAGTCATATGGACATTAAATGTCCATTTCATGAAAAACTTTGCTTATGCCGGAAAGATTCAAGGAATCTAACTCGACCATACATACATACATACATTGATTCGTTAAGGGCTCGGGTTGTCCCAAACACGAAATACATTCATTGAGTCGTTATGGGTTCGGGTAGTCCCAAACACGACAAAAAGCATTCACATAGCATCGTAAACATAAGGCGCACATTTTCTTGAAAACTTTCATAACATCTGAAATACATATATGTATATTTTTGAAACTATTATCGTACCTTGGTTGCGGCAGTGTGACGGTGAGCTGAGGGCTACTGACATTCTTAGAAGTCTAAAGATACTATTCTAGACTCAACATCAAAAGCTTATGGTTATCAGAGTCATGAAAGAAAACTCATGCTCTGATACCATTCTGTCACACCCCAATTCTTGAATGAACAAATATAATCGAGGTGCAACTAATTCATAGAAATAAACAAGGAACAACCTTGTAAAAACCCGAAATAGGATAGAAAGTCGGGCTATGCCCCTTTGGATCACAAGTTTTGTTTCATGCTTCTGACAACCGACATTCATTGGCATAAATTTAGTAGTGAAGAGTCTAAGCTCGGTCAGGTATATCATTTGAAATTTAACATGAAGATCTTAAGTTGGGAAAACAAAAGACTGATATGAGTAATTGCTACAGCGGAAGTCTAACATATGAATTTTAACTCTAGCCTCAGCTCCGTCCCGTCAGCACCAGCCAGCCAACCTGAAAACATTTGAAAGTATTTTTGGGCTAAGTACTAATGTACTTAGTGGGCATGCATTTTCATAAACATTTCATATTTTCGTAAGAGCAGTTTATCCAATTATACTTGACATGACTTAGAAGGTTTTAAAATGAAAGAAGTACTTCTAAGCATGTTAAAACATTTTCTTTCATTTGTGCGCACATGTCACACTCCCTTTCCGTTACTCGCTGTGATCCCGGACCTTTTAGCCACCGACGGATCCATATCTCCCGCTTTACTTGAACTGAGGGTGTAACCCAGTCAAGTTCCCATTTGGGACCCAATGCTCCGGAACACATCCCGTCGAGCACCCTTATAACGCCTCATACATGATTAGTGCCCGAATGGAGATCAACCCACCGAGTCAGCTAATAGGTGTACACAATTCTCAAACAACGTGTTAGGTCATAAGAGAACCTCGATCGATTAACTTATGCGAGCCTTAAACAGAGCAGAGTGCACAAAATATTTTATTGGATAAACAGTTTTCATTACATTAAATAAACAATTTGCATTTCATTGAAAACATTTAGAGCTTAATAACTCAATCATACTTTGTACATTTGGAAAGTAAGCCCACCTGGATAGGCAAAGCCTGAAGATCATACACATATAAACCTGTCTTGGAAAAGTAGCGCTAATCCTCCTGGTCATCACAAAGCCTACAAGAAATTCTATTCTTAATAGGTCTCGTGAAGCTAACTTAATATCTTAGGGAAAATACTTAACATTCTATAATTCGTCACGCCGGGTTTCAAAATTTAATGAATAAATACTTGAAAACTAAATTTCTTGAGTTAAGGACACCAACAATATCCTTACTCGATTTTCTTTTAGTGTTTTAGGGTTCTAGCATCCATAATTCGTTCCATTAAAGACAATCGAAAACCAACATAACTTCGTGACTAACCACATAATATCACGTAATCACGTAAACAATAAACAGAAAGAAATAAAATCCTCAAGTTTAGTATCATTAAAATCACAAGTTCACATGAACATAAAAGAAATCATGCACCATTTTATAACATTCTATACATTTCATTTTTTTTTTCATGTAAATAAATAAGAAATTCCATTATTCATTTATAAATAATAAAACATTTTAAAATCCATTGAGATGAAATAAAACATTTTAACCATTTAAAATCCATACTAAAAAAGCCTTGAAATATAATAAAAATGAGGGTTTAATCCCAAAATTTGTTTTCATTTTTAAAGTCCATCAATAAATTAAATAAAAGAACGGACCTCATTTAAAATAAATAGTCCCAACCTTAAATATTAAAATTTAAATCAAGAGATTTAAATTCACTAAAATAATTTAGTGAAAATTCAAACACATAGGCAACACAATCACATAAGGCACATAAGAATCACAATCAAACATCATTAAAACATGCTCTGTTTTTACACTGGTTCAACTTCAAAATTTAAACTGTTCTGACTCCGACATCTCCTGGACTCGAGACTCATACTGAAAGAAATTTCTTCGAGTCTAGTTTCATTTAAAAAAAAATAGAGTCGAAAGCTCCAAGTGGTTTGAGAGATATGACGTTTTTACCACGATCTACCATTTCTGGCAGTTTTGTGCAACCGAAGGTTACAATTTTTGAAAAATAGTAAACGTTGTCAAACTGGGCTCAACTTTGGTGGATATCTAGCTAACACAATAAGGTTGATACCATAAAAAGTTGGAAAGCTAGATCACATAGGAAGCTACTTAAATGAATAACTCTTTCCCCTGTTCTCTGAAATTCTCGGTAATAATGTGCAGTTTAGGTTTTGCATTTTAAAGAAATATCAAAAGAAGTTTAAATAGCTTGAAATTTTACCAGGGTACTCAAGACTCATGTAGAAACTTTCTATAAAATTTTCAAAGCTATTAGACATCGACAAACCATCGATCACAGTAGGTCAGTAGGCCTACGAAATTCTCCAATTTATATTTAAAACTTATATATCTTAATAATATCTCTAACTTGAATATAACATCATAATTCTCAACAACAACTCATCCCAAAACTCATTTCATCATTCTAATCATCAATCTAAACCATCACTTAACATCATAGCATGCTCAAGAACTCATATACCCACTCAAATCTTCAAATCAACATCATATAACAAAATCACATATAGAAACACATATATATCATCTTCTTCCTCAAACTAACATTTTTCATTTTTCACTTCTCAACCTCAAGCTTCAATCTCATCCATCATTAATCATCTAGATCATCTCATAAACTCAAATCCATCATCATATAACTCAAGCCAAGTCAAGAAAATAAACAACAAAATTCGTAGGATTTCAAGCTCCTAATTTTCGAAAGTTTCATAAAAATAAGTTGGGTGATTTCCTTGCTCAATCATGATCATATACTCACTCACATATCATTAATATGATCTAATAAATAATCTAAGATCACTTACTCAAGGATTTAAAAGGTGATCAAGACTTTGCTCCAACTTTGATCTTAGCTCTAGCTTCTTGAATTTGATGAGATATGATAGTATTTGATTGGATTGGATGGTGGATTATCTCATAGTAGTGTTTGATGAAGCTTCTCTAAGCTTTCTTCAATGGACATCAATGGAGGAAAAGAGAGTATAGAGAGAGAGAGGGGAGGCCGAGAATTTAAGTGTGAGGGAGTGAAGTGATGAGCTTTGTCTTGAAATGGAAGAATGATTAAGGACAAAGCATTATTCATGATTAAAGCTTGGTTCCCTACCACCTTAGCACACTAATCCTATCTTCACTCATCACACTTCCACTCATGTTTATTAGATAAAAATAAGTTAGTGGTAGGGAAAAGAAAATATTAGTGGTGGAAGAGTAGGTGGATAAATTAGGTGGAGAAATTAGGTGATTGAATAAAATAAAAAGTCTTCCGGGTTGTACTATGAAAACTGTAATAATCGTTCAGTGTTTGCTTAAATAAATAGCTCGTGTAGATGCTAAATGCTTAATATAAATAAATATGAAATGCATATAAATTTAATAACTAAATTTACAAATGTTTTTTTTTTTTGTAAATCATTTTTGTTGGAATTAAAATAAATTCATTTTCTTTATATCCGGCGTGAATCATCATGACTTCTAAGTTCAAAATTACTCTAAATTTAGCTAAGAAATAACGGGGTGTTACATCCCTCCCTCCTTATAAAAATTTCGTCCTCGAAATTGCATACTTGGGAAATCTAGTTTGGAGTACTAGACATTCACTATCAGTGCACCTACATAGCTTGATGCTTATCACATTTTCTAATCGTGAGAATGCTACGTCTCATGTCTCGAGAACTGTTGACAAACAAACTCATTCTAATCATACTATGCTTATCGTGATCAAAGAAGATCTTATTGGGACAACTATATAGTACGAGTTTATACATTGGGATGACTAAATTGACAATCACCGAGATCATAGTCATGTGGGCTGGCCAGACCCAGCACAACGAATCACTCAGTCAAATGGGAGCTTCGCCCCCAATCATGTCAACTTCTTATCTCTTATAAAGCTCTAAGTCAACTTCTAACTTAAAGCACTTACTTCTAAGTACTTCAATCATAAATCTTTGGTATCATATAGGTCCATTCTATGTCGTTCTAGCGGTGCTATCACGACTAACATTCGTAAGACATTATTGGGTGGTTCTCAAACGATTTGTAAAAGAACTCATCATTCTAATCATATAGGCAGTGAACCTAAAATGATAACATAAAGCTTTCTCATCATTCATTCATACATACATACATACATGTATTTGCTTTCTTTGAAATTTTGAGTCATATGGACATTAAATGTCCATTTCATGAAAAACTTTGCTTATGCCGGAAAGATTCAAGGAATCTAACTCGACCATACATACATACATACATTGATTCGTTAAGGGCTCGGGTTGTCCCAAACACGAAATACATTCATTGAGTCGTTATGGGTTCGGGTAGTCCCAAACACGACAAAAAGCATTCACATAGCATCGTAAACATAAGGCGCACATTTTCTTGAAAACTTTCATAACATCTGAAATACATATATGTATATTTTTGAAACTATTATCGTACCTTGGTTGCGGCAGTGTGACGGTGAGCTGAGGGCTACTGACATTCTTAGAAGTCTAAAGATACTATTCTAGACTCAACATCAAAAGCTTATGGTTATCAGAGTCATGAAAGAAAACTCATGCTCTGATACCATTCTGTCACACCCCAATTCTTGAATGAACAAATATAATCGAGGTGCAACTAATTCATAGAAATAAACAAGGAACAACCTTGTAAAAACCCGAAATAGGATAGAAAGTCGGGCTATGCCCCTTTGGATCACAAGTTTTGTTTCATGCTTCTGACAACCGACATTCATTGGCATAAATTTAGTAGTGAAGAGTCTAAGCTCGGTCAGGTATATCATTTGAAATTTAACATGAAGATCTTAAGTTGGGAAAACAAAAGACTGATATGAGTAATTGCTACAGCGGAAGTCTAACATATGAATTTTAACTCTAGCCTCAGCTCCGTCCCGTCAGCACCAGCCAGCCAACCTGAAAACATTTGAAAGTATTTTTGGGCTAAGTACTAATGTACTTAGTGGGCATGCATTTTCATAAACATTTCATATTTTCGTAAGAGCAGTTTATCCAATTATACTTGACATGACTTAGAAGGTTTTAAAATGAAAGAAGTACTTCTAAGCATGTTAAAACATTTTCTTTCATTTGTGCGCACATGTCACACTCCCTTTCCGTTACTCGCTGTGATCCCGGACCTTTTAGCCACCGACGGATCCATATCTCCCGCTTTACTTGAACTGAGGGTGTAACCCAGTCAAGTTCCCATTTGGGACCCAATGCTCCGGAACACATCCCGTCGAGCACCCTTATAACGCCTCATACATGATTAGTGCCCGAATGGAGATCAACCCACCGAGTCAGCTAATAGGTGTACACAATTCTCAAACAACGTGTTAGGTCATAAGAGAACCTCGATCGATTAACTTATGCGAGCCTTAAACAGAGCAGAGTGCACAAAATATTTTATTGGATAAACAGTTTTCATTACATTAAATAAACAATTTGCATTTCATTGAAAACATTTAGAGCTTAATAACTCAATCATACTTTGTACATTTGGAAAGTAAGCCCACCTGGATAGGCAAAGCCTGAAGATCATACACATATAAACCTGTCTTGGAAAAGTAGCGCTAATCCTCCTGGTCATCACAAAGCCTACAAGAAATTCTATTCTTAATAGGTCTCGTGAAGCTAACTTAATATCTTAGGGAAAATACTTAACATTCTATAATTCGTCACGCCGGGTTTCAAAATTTAATGAATAAATACTTGAAAACTAAATTTCTTGAGTTAAGGACACCAACAATATCCTTACTCGATTTTCTTTTAGTGTTTTAGGGTTCTAGCATCCATAATTCGTTCCATTAAAGACAATCGAAAACCAACATAACTTCGTGACTAACCACATAATATCACGTAATCACGTAAACAATAAACAGAAAGAAATAAAATCCTCAAGTTTAGTATCATTAAAATCACAAGTTCACATGAACATAAAAGAAATCATGCACCATTTTATAACATTCTATACATTTCATTTTTTTTTTCATGTAAATAAATAAGAAATTCCATTATTCATTTATAAATAATAAAACATTTTAAAATCCATTGAGATGAAATAAAACATTTTAACCATTTAAAATCCATACTAAAAAAGCCTTGAAATATAATAAAAATGAGGGTTTAATCCCAAAATTTGTTTTCATTTTTAAAGTCCATCAATAAATTAAATAAAAGAACGGACCTCATTTAAAATAAATAGTCCCAACCTTAAATATTAAAATTTAAATCAAGAGATTTAAATTCACTAAAATAATTTAGTGAAAATTCAAACACATAGGCAACACAATCACATAAGGCACATAAGAATCACAATCAAACATCATTAAAACATGCTCTGTTTTTACACTGGTTCAACTTCAAAATTTAAACTGTTCTGACTCCGACATCTCCTGGACTCGAGACTCATACTGAAAGAAATTTCTTCGAGTCTAGTTTCATTTAAAAAAAAATAGAGTCGAAAGCTCCAAGTGGTTTGAGAGATATGACGTTTTTACCACGATCTACCATTTCTGGCAGTTTTGTGCAACCGAAGGTTACAATTTTTGAAAAATAGTAAACGTTGTCAAACTGGGCTCAACTTTGGTGGATATCTAGCTAACACAATAAGGTTGATACCATAAAAAGTTGGAAAGCTAGATCACATAGGAAGCTACTTAAATGAATAACTCTTTCCCCTGTTCTCTGAAATTCTCGGTAATAATGTGCAGTTTAGGTTTTGCATTTTAAAGAAATATCAAACGAAGTTTAAATAGCTTGAAATTTTACCAGGGTACTCAAGACTCATGTAGAAACTTTCTATAAAATTTTCAAAGCTATTAGACATCGACAAACCATCGATCACAGTAGGTCAGTAGGCCTACGAAATTCTCCAATTTATATTTAAAACTTATATATCTTAATAATATCTCTAACTTGAATATAACATCATAATTCTCAACAACAACTCATCCCAAAACTCATTTCATCATTCTAATCATCAATCTAAACCATCACTTAACATCATAGCATGCTCAAGAACTCATATACCCACTCAAATCTTCAAATCAACATCATATAACAAAATCACATATAGAAACACATATATATCATCTTCTTCCTCAAACTAACATTTTTCATTTTTCACTTCTCAACCTCAAGCTTCAATCTCATCCATCATTAATCATCTAGATCATCTCATAAACTCAAATCCATCATCATATAACTCAAGCCAAGTCAAGAAAATAAACAACAAAATTCGTAGGATTTCAAGCTCCTAATTTTCGAAAGTTTCATAAAAATAAGTTGGGTGATTTCCTTGCTCAATCATGATCATATACTCACTCACATATCATTAATATGATCTAATAAATAATCTAAGATCACTTACTCAAGGATTTAAAAGGTGATCAAGACTTTGCTCCAACTTTGATCTTAGCTCTAGCTTCTTGAATTTGATGAGATATGATAGTATTTGATTGGATTGGATGGTGGATTATCTCATAGTAGTGTTTGATGAAGCTTCTCTAAGCTTTCTTCAATGGACATCAATGGAGGAAAAGAGAGTATAGAGAGAGAGAGGGGAGGCCGAGAATTTAAGTGTGAGGGAGTGAAGTGATGAGCTTTGTCTTGAAATGGAAGAATGATTAAGGACAAAGCATTATTCATGATTAAAGCTTGGTTCCCTACCACCTTAGCACACTAATCCTATCTTCACTCATCACACTTCCACTCATGTTTATTAGATAAAAATAAGTTAGTGGTAGGGAAAAGAAAATATTAGTGGTGGAAGAGTAGGTGGATAAATTAGGTGGAGAAATTAGGTGATTGAATAAAATAAAAAGTCTTCCGGGTTGTACTATGAAAACTGTAATAATCGTTCAGTGTTTGCTTAAATAAATAGCTCGTGTAGATGCTAAATGCTTAATATAAATAAATATGAAATGCATATAAATTTAATAACTAAATTTACAAATGTTTTTTTTTTTTGTAAATCATTTTTGTTGGAATTAAAATAAATTCATTTTCTTTATATCCGGCGTGAATCATCATGACTTCTAAGTTCAAAATTACTCTAAATTTAGCTAAGAAATAACGGGGTGTTACAAATCTAAATTAAATCCGTAGATTTAATTCGTTCGTTGTTCTGATATCTAAATTAAATTCGCAGATTTAATTAACTTCTTGAGTCGGAAATAATTCACGACCTGAGTAAAAATAAAATCAAATTCCATCTCGCTTAAATAAATAACGTGACTTTGCTAAGTCAGTTATAACTCTGAAATAATATCATTGACTGCTTTAACAATATAAATTCAGGATCATAAGCTGAATTCATATCAGGATAATAACCGTTTTCATTCACTGATGAACAAAAATAAACACTCATTACTGGATTTAAAATATATATAAAAGAGCGGGTCACTACATACTACCCCTCTTAACAAAAATTTCGTCCCGAAATTTGCATATTTCTTCTAAAACAGTTCGGGGTATTTCTCCTTCATTTTGTCTTCAAACTCCCACGTGGCTTCCTCTTGTCCGTGGTGTCTTCATAAGACTTTCACTGATGTGATTGCCTTATTCCTGAGTTGTTGTACTTTTCGATCTAGAATGGCCTCTGGTCTCTCTTCATAACTCAAGTCTGGGCTAAGGATCATCTCTTCTTGGTGGATCACGTGCTTTGGATCGTAAACGTACTTCCTGAGTTGTGATACGTGAAAAACGTTGTGAACGTTTCCAAAACTTGGCGGTAACGCCAACCTATAGGCCACTAGGCTTATCCTCTCTAGAATCTCATAAGGTCCTACGAATCGGGGCCTAAGTTTTCCCTTGACACCAAACCTAGTTATCCCTTTGGTAGGAGATACCTTTAGGAAGACCTTGTCTCCTATTTCAAAATGTAACTCAGTTCGGCGTGCATCAGCGTAAGATTTCTGTCTATCCTGTGCCTCCTTTATTCGCCCTCTGATCTGGCGGACTATCTCAACCATCTCATTGACCATGTCCGGTCCTAAAATTTTTCCCTCACCCACTTCATCCCAGTAAAGTGGGGATCTGCACTTCCTTCCATACAGTGCCTCGTAAGGCGCCATATCAATGGTCGCCTTATAACTATTATTGTAGGCAAACTCGACCAATGGCAGCACCGATTCCCAGTTTCCGCCTCTGTCCAACACCACTGTTCTTAACATGTCTTGAAGGGTCTGAATTGTCCTTCAGATTGTCCATCTGTCTGTGGATGGAAGGCGGTGCTGAAATTTAGCCTCGTGCCTAACTCCTTTTGTAAGCTCATCCAAAATCTAGAAGTAAACTTCGAGTCTCGGTCCGAAGTGATCGACACGGGCACGCCGTGTAAGCGCACAATTTCCCGAACATACAACTGAGCCAGCTTGTCTGACCCGTATGTGATCAGTATTGGTATAAAATGAGCACATTTTGTGAGTCGATCCACTATTACCCAAATGGCAGTGTTTCCTCTCTTTGTTTTGGGCAAACTGGTCACAAAATCCATTGCTATGTGCTCCCACTTCCATTCTGGGATTTCCAATGGTTGTAGCTTTCCATATGGCCTTTGGTGTAGGGCCTTCACTTATTGGCAAGCTAGGCATCTCTCTACAAAGGATGCTATGTCTCTTTTCATGCCTTCCCACCAAAAATGCTTCTTTAGATCTTGATACATCTTAGTACTCCCGGGGTGGGCAGTATAAGGGGTATCGTGAGCCTCACTCATGATTTTATCCTTAAGCTCATCATCGTGGGGGATGCATATCATTCACTCAAAGAGGATAGCATTATCTGATGTTTCTTGATAATTCTTGACTCCTCCTTTCCTTACTGCTTCCCGTAGTTCTCCATTTTCTCGTCTTTTCTTTGTGCTTCTACAATCATCTTTCTCAAGCTAGGTATTGTTGCAACAACGCTTGCTATCGTCCCTGGTGGTTTAACCACTTCTATGCTCATTTTTCCAAACTCTTTGATGAGCTCATTCTCTTGGGTGACGAGACATCCCAACCTAGATTGAGTTTTTCGGCTCAATGCATCAGCTACTACATTGGCTTTACCCGGGTGGTAGTTAATACCGCAGTCATAATCCTTCACTAGTTCGAGCCATCTCCTCTGTCTCATGTTGAGGTCCTTTTGCTCGAAAAAGTACTTCAGGCTTTTGTGGTCTGTGAATATATCACACCTAACTCCATATAGGTGATGTCTCCAAATCTTCAGCGCATGCACCACTGCAGCTAACTCCAGATCATGAGTCGGGTAATTCAGTTCATGTGGCCTAAGCTGTCGTGACACATATGCTATCACTCTTCCTTCTTGCATTAGCACGCAGCCAAGTCCATTTTTGGACGCGTCTGTGTAGATCACGTATTCCTTGTCAGCTGTTGGGACGGCTAACACTGGTGCCGTAGTCAACTTCTCCTTAAGTTCTTGGAAGCTCTTCTCGCACTCCTCTGTCCAAGAAAATTTTATTCCCTTCCTGAGTAGTTGCGTCATTGGCCTTGCAATTTTAGAAAATCCTTCCATAAACCTCCGATAGTAACCTGCCAATCCTAAGAAACTTCTTATCTCATTAGGGTTAGTAGGCGATTTCCATTCACGCACCGCTTGCACTTTTTCAGGGTCCACTTTAATCCCTTCTGATGACACAATATGTCCTAAAAACGTGACTTCGCTGAGCCAAAACTCGCACTTGCTGAATTTGGCATAAAGGCGCTCCGTCCTCAACGTTTCTAGGACAATTCTCAGATGTTCCTCATGGTATTTCTCGTTCTTCGAGTAGATCAGGATGTCATCTATGAATACCAAGACAAATTTGTCTAAGTACGGATGGAATACTCGATTCATGAGGTCCATGAATACAGCTGGCGCATTGGTTAGCCCGAATGGCACAACTACAAATTCGTAGTGGCCATACCTAGTTCGAAATGCCGTCTTAGGTACGTCTTCTGGTCGAATCTTCAGCTGGTGATAACCAGACCGCAAATCAATCTGTGAGAACACGCTTGCTCCCTTGAGCTGGTCGAAGAGGTCATCTATCCTTGGTAAAGGATATTTGTTCTTCAGTGTCACTTTGTTCAGTTCTCTATAGTCTATGCACATTCGCAATGTGCCATCCTTTTTCTTCACGAAAAGTACGGGTGCACCCCAAGGTGATACACTTGGTCTAATGAATCCAAGTTCCAAAAGTTCTTGCAGTTGTATCTTGAGTTCTTCCAACTCTTTAGGAGCCATCCGGTATGGTGCCTTCGAAATGGAAGCTGCCCCGGGCTCCAAATCAATGGTAAACTCAATTGGTCTGTCCGGTGGTGGCCCTGGCAGAATCTCTGGAAATACATCTGAAAAGTCCCGTACAATTGCTACATCTTTTATGCTCTTTTCAGTACCCAGTTCTCCGTGCAAGTATACGAGGTAAGTTGGGTATCCCTTCTTCATCATTTTCGTTGCTTGCAGGGCGGAGATGATCATTTTTCTTCTTCCCATACTAATTCTGTGGAAATGTGACGGCTCCCTTCCTGGGGGTCGAAACGATATCCGTCTTTCGTTACAAAGGATGGTGGCATAGTTCTCGGCTAGCCAGTCCATTCCTAGGATTATGTCCACATCTCCCATTGGAATAACATACGAGTTGTTCACTACAATCTTGTGTGACCCTATGTTCAGTTCTAGGTTCAAGCACACATGGTCTACTGTCGTCATCCCTCCTATAGGTGATGATATACTCAACTCCTGATCAGCTCTTTCCATTTTAAGTTTTAAGGTGTCGACACATGTACTTGAAATGAAAGTATGCGATGCGCCCGTATCAAATAGAAGTACAACAGGAGTATTGAGTAGCATGCCCATACGTTTCCCTGGTTGTTCTCGGGCTGCTTCTGTCTCATAGCATAGGCTCTAGCATGACAAGGTTTTTCATGTTGTTTCTGTTGTCGCTGCTGTTGTTGGCGGGCCTGTTGCTGATATGGTTGTTGAGGTTGTGGTTGGTACTGTAGCTGTTGGTGCTGCTGTGGCTGCTGATACTGTGGTTGCTGCCTTGGGTATGGTTGGGGCAAAGCTTGAATTGCTCGCAGATGCGGAGCCTGGATAGGTGGGTTTGGCCTTGAACTCGTTCCATGTTGCTTATTCGGGCATCGGTTTGCATAGTGCCCCTTCTGGTTACAGATATAGCAACTATCACTGCCGGCCTTACAGATTCCCACATGATTTTTGTTACATTTGGGGCAATGTGGGGCCCTCTGTTGGTTATTTCCCATCTGTTTCGGTGCACTCTGACCTCCATAGCCCTGTGACTGGAAGACCCGTCCCTGCCATGGCCTCTTCTCGCTTTGGTTCGGGTTACTGTTGTCCCATCTCCTCTTCCCTTTGAAATTCTGATTATGATTTTGATCATGTAGAGGTGCTGGAGCAGGTACAGTTGCAAGTCTTTCTCCTGGCATGGCTGCCTCAATGTCTAACGCTCGGCTGAGCGACTCAGTGTAAGACAATCCTCCATGGCTTGCCAAGGCCATCCTAATCTCGTGCCTCAGACCGGCACAAAACTTTTCAGCCATCTTCTCATCTGTGTCCACTTGTTCCGGCGCATATCTAGACATATCGCAGAACATCCTGTCATATTGAGTTACCGACATCTTCCCTTGTTTTAGATTGTAAAATTCAGCCTCTTTTTTTTCTTGCGGTAGCTCTTGGGTATATACTTATCATATATACCGGCTTTGAATTGTTCCCAAGTCAGGTTTTCTAACTGCTCTGCTGTCATCGTTTTCATCCTTGCTTCCCACCAGAAATCAGCTGACCCAGTCAACTGAAAGGACATACAAGTCAGACGTTCTTGGTCGGTGCAACGCAGGAAGTTGAAAATGCGTTCAATAGCGCGAACCCAAGTTTCAGCTTCTGCCGGGTCTCCTGTCCCGTTGAAGGTAGGTGGGTTCTGTCGCAAGAATAATTCTTCAATCTATCGTTTTGGCTGAACAGGTGGTTGAACTATTTCGGTTTCTGGTTCTGGCCCTGTTTCTGGGTCTCTTCTTTCATTTCGGGGAATCCCGCCCCCTCCTCTTGGTCGTCCTCGTTTTGGCGGCATTCTATTAGGTCAAAACACAAGTTGTTAATGCAACAACACAAGGCATACTATTGTTCTTATCGTTCTATCCAACTTCTCTCGGACGCCTTTGCTTTGTTGGCATTCCGATGAGTCGACATATAGTCACCAATGTAATACACAGATGCATATCATCGATTCTGTAAATTGTTTTCTTGATTCTCAAATCTCGCTCATACTCTTCCTCATGAAAGTATATAAATAACATAGCGGAAGTGACTTGCCGCAAAAGACTGATAGGGTCGCTACATAGACATGGGAAATTAGTATCAATGAGGACTATTTCATCAACAATTGAATATAGATCTGGTGATCTATCCAAGCATTATACACGATGAACTAGCTATCTAGGAAGGTCATCATGAAAGAGCTCAGTTCCGAAATGCCCTATGAACCAGCATTTTCGTACTAATACTTGTCAAAATAACTAAGCCAATGTAGGGGCATACAAAAGCATCGAAATGATCATCGTTTTCGAAGTACACAAATAACGTCCTACTAAATGCACAAGAGAATGTCTGTATGCATTACGTGCTTGACCTTTGGGTTGAAGCATACGTGTTTGACTGATTTAATCTGATGAGTATCTGTTTGTCCTTGGATCACAGAAAATCTACCAATAGCTAGTAGATCGCAATGATTCAAATCACAAATGGAAATTAGGCGAAGTGTTTCAATAATTTGCCAAACAATTGAAAATGAATAACCATAGGGTAGAAATGAATTGACTGAAAGGTCGAAACGAATTGACCTAATAGTCTGAAACCGTTTGGCTTTTCAGATGAAGGTTTAAAATATATAGGTTTAAAGACCCATATATGATGACTACTGAGATTTTGGCCATGTGGACTGGCCAGGTCCGACACAACTACTTCTCAGTCATTCGGAAATACTTTTCCGAACTTGGCAACTCTTGTTCCTTGGCTGCAAAAGGTATATTTGGTCTAAAATCACCACTTTCTTCTTAATATCTTGAACATGTCCTTGAGAATATTCTAGAGCTTCTCAAACTTGGAGTCTACCTCCTAGTTTAATGCAATCCTTAAACATCTTCTATAGGCGAAATAAGGTAGGCTCGACCTTACTCAATAATGTTCCTCTATATGATCTTAATGTAGTACTTCTAGTACTTAGTGTTCCTTCACATAGCGCTTGAAATGCAACCATATAATTTGAAGCACTCTTCCGTGTTATTGCAAAAGACCTTCTGAATCATCACGCATTCAATAAGGAAATAGCTTTTGCTCATCTGAGCACCTTATAGGGTATGTGTCTCCATGTGTAATACTAAGTCATGGAATGACCTTAGTCAATGCTCTCATTACGGCTACCAGACTAAATGCATAATCCATGACGTTCTAACTGAGACGATGTCCTCGATAGGTTAAGGTATATATACTTATCTGGAGTATATCCTTAGGGTCTCATTAGAATCTTAATTCATTTGTTCCAGCATTGATCCACTGTCGGCGCTTCTAGCTATTATTAAACTCTAAACCATCTTCGAGAACTTCTCTCGTCTTATACACTTGCGTAAACTTTTATGATCAATCATAATGGTTGATAACTGCTAGTACCCATATCACATCTCGTCTTTCCAATTCGTAGTAGGTGATCGTAATCAATAGGGATTCTCAGTCATGTCCTTATCTATTGCGATAGGTACTGTAAGTAGAATGGTTCCGAATATCTGAAACTATAAGCTGATAGTTTTAATCGCGATGTTATAACATCATACACAAAGTATTATAACTGCATGTGAGTCTGACTATGAAGTTCGAACATAAATCATGAAGGTTCTCTTCATGCCATAACTGGTGATAATCGAGAGTTAGTAATGAGTCTTAGCTCATTATGCGATAGCTAACTGATTACATAAGTCACACTCGTCGCTACGAGCAATGACTCACGTGATCTATCATCAAATAAGGCAATAGTCGATTCGGTGTTCTGTCACGCGTGAACAACCTGAATGAAGAACTATGCCTGCTTCAGTGATTCGTGCGTGGCACTCTGCTTGCACTGCTTTCATTGGATTCTCTTCCTCTTTCTTAGCTCTTCACCATGGCTATAGTGAAATATAACTGAGTTTCTAGCTTCTATTGTTCTGCTCGTAACAGTGATCATGCATTCTTAACGCATCTAAGTTCATTGAGATATCTAATCAATCAATAAAGCATAAAACTTGAATGTAAGCATCAGTACATTCATATAAAACGTGAACTTCTCAATGTTTTAAAATCATTACCACATTCTTTCTTGCTGAGCATGACGATGTGATGAAGTGCTGAGCTTTTGTCGACTGACTCTTTCATACTAGTGATCATACTAGAAAAATTGGTTAACTCTAGGGTTCAGAGCAAATAAACTGCTCTGATACCACTCTGTCACGACCGGCCCTAATTAAGGATAATTAAGCCGGGGAAATCGTGACTAATGGAGGGAGATTAGAAGCGGGGTAGAAAGGGGATAATCAAACAAGGAAGGATCGCATTTCATCATTTAACAAAAGGGATATTTATAATATAACAGAGGTTTAGTCGTATAGACTCAAATAACTAATAAGTTCAGATAACTCTGACTTAGCCAAAATAACATAAAACTTCTGAGTACGCAGCGGAATAAGGTTCTGATTACATGTATGAAGACATGTAACCCTAGAGTTCATTAATATATAATAAGACAAAAGAGTCCCGCTCGTCACTTCATCACCATCGGCAGCTGCTCAACCTGCACATTTAAAAATATATGCAGGGCTGAGTACAAAAGTACTCAGTGGGCACATATGCCTACTATGAAATATAACATGCTTCGTAAAGTTGTAAATTGTCATGCCATCATAAACAGTACAGCAAGGGAGTTTTTCGCTAAAAAGGCCCAAGCTTACTAAATTCATTTGTGATTCTTAAAGTTCGTCTGCAGACTAAGTTCTCTTGTAATCTATCATATCTGGAACTGTGTGCCGGAGAGGTGGCCACCTCTCACAGACACTTGACCGGCCAACCCGCTAGATGACTCACGGTCACTGGTGTACACTAGCCCTGGCAGGATAGCTATCAACTGCTCAGGACCCGAATTCGATTTCATAATAACTGGCAAAGCCACATCAGATAGATATCATACCAAACATTGAAACATTTATGGCAAGACAACAGTTGAAATAATTTTCAGTTCAAAGATTTTGCAATGAAATAACTGTTCAAACATAACATTAAACTCATTTGATATATATGAAAGTAACCCACCTGATAGAAATTTTCTGTGGTACAGTAGCTCCTTGACTGATTATTAATCTCGTGTTTGACCTTTATTACGAGAATATAAATAAGATACTGCTCGAATAAAATCCTCAATTAATGAGAATGCGTAATTAAATATGCATGACTCTCTTATGCATGATTTATCATTCTTGCTTAATAGTCTGGGAAATCTACTATTAATCCTAACTCTCGGATTAAATAAAATAAATAACTTAAATAAGACTCGTCGCATGAGGTCGGATAATAACTATAATTAATCCGCTCATCTAGAGTGTTCTAACCCACTTGATAATTATAATAGGTCTCGCCCTGTAATCGATCAAAAGGAAATAGATCAATCGAATTATTCGCTTAATAATTCCGTATACGAAATCTGTAATTAAAACTATCTGAGTCCAATTGACTGATTAATAAGGACTGATCATGAATCGGGCTTATATAAATAATCCAATAATTAAAAGGCCCAAACATAAGGTAGCCAAATAATTAAATAAGCAGAAGTGGGCCTGAATTAAAAGTCATGACATCCCATCAACTAAATAATAAGCCCAATTATGTAATAACTACCAGCCCAAATAATTAATTAAGGAAGAGGCCCACACATTAAAATGAATAAGGCCCAACTGCAAAACAAAGGAAGGCCCAACAACAATTAAAAGGGAAAGCCCAATCCCTTAACACCACTCGGTCTTTCTCTCTCTCAATGCCCAAAATCGGCACTCTCTCTCTCCCTTCTCACTCGATCTGCTTCCGGCCGATCCGCCGTCGCCGCTCTGCAATTCGGCGAACGGCCGTCGTCTGCGAACGGCCGCAATCCCGAGTCTGACGCTCGCCACCCCATTCTCTCTCTCAATTTCTCACTTCCAACACTCTTCGTGTAGAATCGAGCCCTAATTCTTCTCCTGCCGTCGAAAACCCGCCGCCGCTGCAACTGAAAGACCGGTGAGCGGCCGCCGCCTTCCTCCGCGACGCCGGTGCTTCTGTAATCCGACGAGATTCGATCTCTCATTCTCTTTGTATGTACGTGCGCAAAGTCTCGAATCGCCTTCGCCGTGGACTCTGTAAATTCGGCGACTGCTAGTCGTCGTTCTTTCTCTCAAATCGGCGACGCCGGTGTAGAGCCTGAGCCCGGCGCCATTCCTCACCTCTTCTCCCTTCTGGAAGCTCCGGGAACACGCACACACACACCCAAGGCAGAAGTCGAGCCCTGGTACTCTCATCCCACTCTCAATCTTGCCGCAGCCGTTGCGTTTCTCCAGCGAGTAGGGAAAGCTCCGCCGTTGCCGTTTTCCCCGGGGTCGACGGTTCGAGCCATGCCACGCTGCTGCTGGATTCGGGCGAAGGGTACTCCGCCGCTGCTGCAATCCAGAATCGGCAAGCGCCATCGCCGAGGTCGGGAGTCATCTGCCTTTCACCGCTCGACGCCGTGGACGTTGCTGTTCCCGCGAGTCGCTGCCCAGATATCGTCTCTCGGCTTGACTAAGCAGAGCAGCGCCCCTCATTTCTAAAAGCTAAGTCCCCATCTACTCTATTGTAAAGCTTGATTTTCCTTGTTGTGCTTAGTATGTTGAGTTGCTCGAGTTCTACACACTAATTCGTACATAAAATAAATGTAACTGGTGTTCTGCATTATGAAGTGTAACTTCGCTGGTAAGTCCATTATGCTTATATAGGTCTTCTATCATTTGAATCTGATCATGTTTGATGGTATGAATGCAAACTGAATTGAATAACTGAGGTCGCATAAATACCTTGAGTATCTAGCTTGTTGGTTGGCTGTTGTGGTATTGATGATTGAGATGGGGAATAACTGAAATACAATGAAGGTGTTATTGCTTTAAAATGCAGGTGGAGGTTATGGCAGGAGGTGGAAACGTTCAAGCCGAAGCTTACCTTGAGGATTTGGCAGAAGTTGGGCAGCTCTTTCTCTCCTGTTAATGAAGTCTCAAATGAACTGAAGCTTGTTCAAGTATGGCAGCAGGGAAGTCGACGCTGCTGTGAGTGAAAGGGGAGTCTGTTGGCTGGAGTTGAAGTTAATAGAGGAGGATTGTTGGCTGATTATCAATAATTGTCGTTGCATAATTATGTGAATGGTGGTAATGGAAAACAAAGTATAGTGGTGTAGAAAAGTGGTGAGTGGTGGGGAAAATGGTGGTGAAAGTGGTGGGGAAAAATTAGGGAACTAAAGTTGATGGAAGAAAAATGTAGAGAAGAATTAATGATGTATTTTCTCTGTCTCGGTGATTCTGTAACTGTAAAGTGGATTGCGTGCTCATATTTGCTTGTACTGTTTATTTAAATAAATCTCGATTTCGACATGTGATATCTCGCTAAAATCGATAAGTTATAAAATGAATCTAAATTAAATCCGTAGATTTAATTCGTTCGTTGTTCTGATATCTAAATTAAATTCGCAGATTTAATTAACTTCTTGAGTCGGAAATAATTCACGACCTGAGTAAAAATAAAATCAAATTCCATCTCGCTTAAATAAATAACGTGACTTTGCTAAGTCAGTTATAACTCTGAAATAATATCATTGACTGCTTTAACAATATAAATTCAGGATCATAAGCTGAATTCATATCAGGATAATAACCGTTTTCATTCACTGATGAACAAAAATAAACACTCATTACTGGATTTAAAATATATATAAAAGAGCGGGTCACTACAATATTTCAAGATCTAAAGATCAAGATTTGTACATATTTTATAGAGTAAAAATTTAAAATGCCCACTTCCTTATATTTTTTTGTAAAAATGCCCTAAGTTATTATACAAAGTATTTTATGCCATATTCTTTAAGTACCCTTCGATTTGATGGGTTTGCTTGGTTTTATGTGAAAGTCTTATACATTTGACCGATTTAACAGCCATCAGTCATAAAAGTCAACGATTTGACAGCTATCAGTCAAGAGTACATATGACCGGTGGGTGGCTAGATCATGTGTCCTGATGGCTGTCAAATCGATCAAATATATAAGACTTTTACAAAAAATCAAGCAAACCCATCAACATCAAAGGATAAAATAGACATTTCACATAATTAGGGCATATAATGCTTTGTATGATAACTTAGAGCATTTTTACAAAAAAACTTAAGGAAGTGGGCATTTTTGCCTATTAACACTATTTTATACACTTAAAAGTGTTTTTATTATAGTCCTCCCCTATATATATATATATATATATATATATATATAGGGATGAGCTAGAATAAAAACACTCTTAAGTGTATAAAATATAAACATTTCTTAATGTACGAATTTTATGTAGAACACGTATGAATTTATCCAGCAGAGTTACGAATTGCGAAAAATAAATTTTTGTTACCTTTGGGATTTGAACTCAGGACCACGAATTCATCCAACAGGGTTACGAATCAACCGTAGATCTTGATGATCTAAGGGCTGAAAATCATTTATATTTTATACACTTAAAAGTGTTTTTATTCTAATATATATATATATATATATATATATAATACTTGAATAAGTCCTACAACTTACAGAGATTAAATACTTGAATAATACGCAGTTTGCACAATAAGCTTCGAGATCGTTGCAAGAACTTGAAAGATCGAGAAAGTTATGAGAAGGGTATTATGACTATCGTTTCCCTCGTGTGCAGATTATTTATTTACGTAAAGATCGTTTCATTAGTTATAATTCGTATTTTACCCCCTCTCCAATTATGCTAACCAAAATCATGTTATTCTCAATTACTTTTATAAAAACAGAATAATAAAAATACATTAAAGTGAAATAAATATAGGAAATTTACAAATTTTATTTATGTTAGCCCAATCTTCTCTGAAAGTCCAAAACAAAAGATTACTATTTAATTATATTTACTATTCTTATTTCTCATATCCCAATCCTCTCCATTTTTTTTCTTTTTCTTTATTCGATTTTAACTAGGAGCGCAATTAAGGAGTCTCTCAAATTCATGATAAAATTCATGATTAAAACACACACCAAAGAAGGGTTAATTGCCTATAAAATACCGAACTTTTATGCAATTCTGGTTTTGCACACTAACTTTAAACTATGGCGTGATGATTATTAAACTTTTGATTTTATTTGATTTTGCTACTAATCCAAATTCAGGCCAAATACCAAGCTAATATGGAATATAGCGTGCCAATTTTGATGTGACCTATTTATTCTTGCATGGCAATTAG
Organism: Salvia miltiorrhiza; assembly: GCF_028751815.1. Lineage (NCBI taxonomy): Eukaryota > Viridiplantae > Streptophyta > Magnoliopsida > Lamiales > Lamiaceae > Salvia > Salvia miltiorrhiza. Next base: position 52,915,820 of record NC_080393.1, on the reverse strand, counting down.
TTGGCAAAATAAGTATTTTTTATTTAATTCCTTATCAATAAAGAAAGAATACAAATCAAATAAACAACTCAAACTGTCAATAATTTAGTATTTTTTAGTTGAATTAATTAATTAAATAAATTCAATAATAGTAAGGGGATTCTTCGAATTTTGGTGTGTCATCCAAACGACATATTTTAATTGTCAATAACTTAATATATCAAAAGTTTATTTAGCTAAATGATAAATTTTATTAAATTTTCATCGTCTAAAGATTTTGTTTTTTATATATACTATATATATTTATACTATCTGAATGACTTCTATTCAATATATTGGAGTAATAAGTTTTGTAATAGTGAACTAAAAAAAAGTAGATTTAAATGTGAGAATTAAAAAAAAATACTATTATTTGATTTGATATATTAAGTTATTGACAATTTGGATTATTTGCTTTGTGTTCTTTTTTTATTGATAAAAAATTATCAATAAATACGTCACGTCAAATATGGACACACCATATTATCTTGGTATTTGGGCGGAATTTGAATTAGTAGCAAAATCAGATAAAATAAAAAATTTAGTAATTATCACGCCACAGTTCAAAATTTATGTACAAAACCAAAATTGAATGAAAGTTCAATATTTTATGGGCAATTAACCAAAGAAAAAATATTTTTTTTAGACAAAAAAAGCAATTTAAAGCACTTAACGCAAGTAGAAAGTGGACGAGTTAATTTATATGAATACCCGTTAAGTACCCAAACTAGTTAATAGTATCTAAATAATTAAGGAGTAATTGCCTATAAATTCGTAACATTTACGCGGAAATGGTTTTTGCTCCTATTTTAAAAAATCTGCCTCTAAATACATAACCTTTTATTTTTGTCTCGTTTTTGTCCGGTGTCCTGTATTTTCTTACGTCAGCGCCGAAAATGACACGGTGGCAGCCGAAAATTGACACCTAGGCATATTATTGACATGTCGAAAAAATAATTAAAAAAAAAAACAAAAAAAACCCACATCATCTTCCCCAATCTCATGCCCAAACCCTAATCTCCTCTCCCCCACATATAGATGTTCATAAATCCACATTTATTTTTTCAGGAGACTTCACTAATTGTAGAATTTAAATAAAAGATTAATTGGGTTTGAGACAAGTACGAACATATAAACGAATTTCATAGTGCACAGATTGTATAATTATCAAATTTATGCTTAAAAGTTAAAAGTTAATATTGTTAACAAAATTTATATATAATAATTAATTCTCGTCGAATTTCGACGAGCGGCAAACTAGTAATGATATAAAGAAAGATTTGAGAGGGAAAAGGATAATTGAATAATAAAATATGGATGTGTAAATCTATTTATTATTTGATGACGATTTTATTAAAAAAGAAAGAAATCTAAAAAAAATCTTGACAGCACAGGAAAGCAGACTAAGAGCTGAGCCTCATTAAAACCTCGCTAAGGAAAACCCAATGGGAAAACCTTTAGCAAGGAAAAAGAGTACTCGTCTAGAACCAACAAAGCAAAAGAGCCAGAAGAAACAACAATATTGAAGGATGGAAAACTTCAAGAACTCCGGCCTAACCATCGCCCCTAGGCCCTAAGTAATTCCGAACCCCTTCACCGCCACAGAAAACACAAAAACAAAAAATGGTGAGAAAGCTAAGAAGTGAGAAAAGCATAAGGACCATAAGGTTGACAAAACCCATCATCAGTTCCACAATGACAGTCCAACTGGTGACCACAAAGCTCAAAGCCAACAGACTAAGAACCTGTTGATGAGCATCCAACGGAGATCGAGCAATACAGCCCCAGACCCGAGCTCGCTTGGAGTCTGTAAAAGAGCTGTGTGCCGCTCCCATAAACCTCCCCCAACTAACCGCCATCAGCCAAGCCCGAACCTTGCTAGGCAGCCGCCACAACACCTCCCCGACGTTGCCCATCCCATTCCTATCAAAGCTCTCCACCAACCGCCGCATAAGAAAGCCGCAACGCCAAAACCGATCACCAGCAAAGCTCAACCAAAACCTGGAGCAAAACCTCCAAAAAGCCTAGATAACCATACGAATATGAGAGTGCGTAGCCATATCCAAGCGTGTTGCATTCTTAATTTCCTCAATCTCGTGGGGCCACCAGCCCACAGTGCTCGCATGATTGGCCATTATATCAGCCACTTTATTTTCTTCTATATAAATGTGTGTAATCTGAAGCCTAAAATTCGACAGCATGCCCAAGACCTTGTCCCAAAGCGCAAAGAAGCGCCAAGGAACAACTTTAGAATGCTTCTGGAGGAGGTCAACCACATGGATGTGTAAATCTATATCTATACTATATTAAAAAGGGAGTTCTCAATTTCAAATTGATTTCAAATCAATTTCAAAATTGAGTGGCAAATTTGTGATTATAATAAAATTAAAGGTTTATTTATAAGATATACATTTTTTTTCTTTTTCTTTTTTCTTATTTTTCTATTTTATTTCTTTCTAAAATTGTGAAATTTGACTAATTATAAAATATTTGATATGCATACCAAATTAAAGATCATGACAAGAGCTTTAATTTGATATATGCTATGTTAATATTAGATTTAAAAAATAAAAATTATATTTATTTAAAGATTAAAACTTAAGAAAATTCTCTCTTCTCTCTCCACTTTTTTTTTTGAATAAATCTATTTTTTCAAATATCTTTTAACTTATATTGTTTTCTTTTTTCACAATATCAATTTTTATTAATGTGATTTTTTCTTTATTTTTTATATTAAACTAAAATATTTATCTTAAATTACAGTATTTTTTTAATTATATTTATAATTTTTTATATAATAATCAAATTAATATCAATTTTATATATAATAAAACATAAAAATATATTTCGTGCATTGCACGAGTGCAAATACTAGTGGTATTGGGTTGGCATAATATCTCAAATGGCTCTATCTTGTGCAATGTTGACGCCGCCTTTTTTGAAGACCGAAATACTGTGGGTTTTGGCATGATTATTCGAGGTCATGCAGGTGATTTTGTTATCGGGAAATCCATGCAGATGGCAGGAGTGTATACAGCGAAAGAGGGTGAACTAATGGGTATCAAAGAAGCCTTATCTTGGATAAAGGGCCTCGGCTATACACAAGGTTTGATTGAATCCGATTGTAAACAAGCCTGCGACGAGATCAGTTCTGGTGGAAGAAATATTTTGGAGAGTGGTGATTTAGCTAGCTTCTGCCGTCAAGAGCTGTTGGAGTTACCAGGTTTTCGTCTTCAGCATATTAAGAGAGAAAGGAACGAGATCTGTAGTGACCCGCTCTTTTATATATTTTAAATCCAGTAAATGAGTGTTTATTCTTGTTCATCAGTGAATGAAAATGGATATTACTCTGACATGAATTCAGCTTATGATCCTGAATTTATATTGTTAAAGCAGTCAATGATATTATTTCAGAGTTATAACTGACTTAGCAAAGTCACGTTATTTTTTTTAAGCGAGATGGAATTAGATTTATTTTTACTCAAATCGTGGATTATTTCCGACTCGTGAGTTAATTAAATCTGCGGATTTAATTTATATATTAAAACAACGAACGCATTAAATCTACGGATTTAATTTAGATTCATTTTATAACTTATCGATTTTAGCGAGATTTATTTAAATAAACAGTATCAAGCAGATACGAGCACGCGATTCATATTACAGATGCATAAAGAATACAAGTCATAAGAATTTGTTCCTAGTTACAATACAACTTTTACTCTTACTACATAGCTAGTGCAATCATCACTCACTTCCTATTTCCTACTCACTACCTGCTAACAAGGGAGGAAAAGATAAAGATATGAAATGTGTGGCACACCAGCAGTCTCCAATCCCCTCCAATTCCACTTACTCCTACCTTCCCCACCACTACACTCCTTTTCCCCCACCACTACACTCAAGTCTTCACCAATGAACTCTTAGTATCAACCCCAGCCAACAAACAACTCTCACTCTCACTTTATTCCACCGAAAAAAATATCGAAGAGCAGCCCCAATTCGTTCAGCCAAGTTCTCAAGGTAAGCCTTGCTTGCTCCACCTTCTTCCATGATTCTACCTGAATTATTGAGACAACAACAACAATTCATTTCAGTTCAGTTCCAACTCATTTAATCCCTCAAGAAATCGAAGAACAAGAGGGCTGCCAAACTTTAAGTTCGGTTATTCCAGTTCATTTAGCACAGCCAATAAGTTCGAACACATTCAAGGTATTAATTCTATTTCGAATATCTATTCTATCAAGCATTCGTACCAGAGCATGATCAATTCATTCATGTAAAATCCCATAGCATCAGTATTGCTTCACAGACAAAAAGAAAGAGAACACCTTAGCTCTTAAACGATCACAGACTTAGTCCCAACATTGATGTTTCAATATTCAGTTTGCATACTCGTCAACACTCGAGTAATAGAAACAAACGAGACTAGAGAACTTAGCTTTATAAATAAGACCGGCTGCCTTTTCGGTTGAGCCAAGACGACGACGATGACGGCGGCAGCTCTTACTGCCTCGGCAGAAATCGGGTGACAGCAGCAGCAGCAGCAGTAGTGTCGCGAATAGAGCAACGACGCTGAATCGCCGGCCTTCCACAGACGGTGGAGATAACGGCAGAACCATGGTGGCGGAGGTGCAACGGAATCAGGGCTCGACTCCCTGCCTACTTTGACATCTGAATCGGGACCGGAGCGACTCAGTGGAGGAGGCGAGACGACGCCGGCTTCGCCGATTGACGGCCAGGGAACCACGGCGGCGGCGATAGTATAGGCCGAGATTAGGGCTCAGATCTTGGGGCGACCTCCCCTGAAGCTGAAAGACAGCAGCAGCGGCTCGGTGCACGGCGGCGGTGGCGATTCCAGACGGAGCAACGCTGGCTTGAGGCGACAACGTCGCCGAAGATTTCAGGAGCGGCGGCGGCGATTTCCGATTTGGGAGAATTAGGGCTCCTCATTTGGGGATCCCCCATTAAATTGAGGAAAGAGGGAGGACGAACGAAGGCGGCGGCCCCAGAGACGCAGACGACGGCCGTTCGCCGGACACCTAATTGCAGCGGCGACGGCGACCTTTAATTCGTGAATTAAGGCTTGCTCTCCTCGCCTCGGACGAACTGTCAACAAGAGAGAAGCTACGGAGAGAGAGACGGGTGCGGTCGCGCCGGACCTAGACTCGGCGGTAGCCGACGCCGGTCGGAGCAGAGGCGGCGACTGAAATCATCGACTGATGTTGAGATGGGAGACTCGACTGATATGAGAGAGAGGGAGTTCTCGACTGATTGTTGAGAGAGAAGAGGGCCGACTGTTCTTGAAAGAGAGAGAGAGTGTAATTTTGCTTGGGCTTTCTATTTAATTTCTTTGGGCCTTTTGTTATACTCTTGGGCCGATTTTTTTTTAATAATTCAAAATGGGCTGGAGATATATATTCTTTTGTGCCTTGTATTAATTTAATTCTTGTGGGCCAGATTTAACCCCGTAATTAAGGCCCAGCTGCATTCATTAAATGGGTCCTTAATATTTTCTATTGGGCTGTTGTATTATCTTAGTTGGGCCTCGTTTGATTTATTTATTTGAGCCAGTTAATCAATTATTTATTCAGTTGGGCTCAGATTTATTTAATTACTTAAGCCAATGAATTATTTCAATTGGGCCTTTCATATTAATTATTCAAGCTCACTTCTACATAACTAATTATTAGGCTGCCTTATATTGAGCCTTTTAATTATTTAATCTTATAACATTACTTGTTTCTATTTTTATTAAGCCCGATTGAGTTTATGAGGTTATAAAGTGAATAAACCGAAATATTTATTTATTTATTTTCTATTGACTACGAGGAGCGGGGTTTATTTAATTGGTGGATTAGAACACCCTAAGAGAACGGATTAATTTTTATTAATTATCCGGCTTCATGAAACGAGACTTAGCTTTTGTTTAAATCCGATAGCTTGGATTAACAATAGAAATTCCTTGATTATTATTTCAGAATAATAATTCATGCATATAGATCATGCATAGTTAATTCTGTATTCTCATTATTTGAGGATTTTACTTGAGCAGTATCTTATTTATATTCTCGTAATAAAGGTCAATCACGAGATTAATAATCAGTCAAGGAACTACTGTACCACAGAAAGTTTATATCAGGTGGGCATTACTTTCATATATATCAAATGAGTTTAATGTTACAATTGAATAAGTTATTCCGTTACAAAATCTTTGAACTGAAAATTATTTCAACTGTTGTCTTGCCATAAATGTTTAAATTTTGGTATGATATCTATCTGATGTGTTATGTAATCGAATTCGGGTCCTGAGCAGTTGATAGCTATCCTGCCAGGGCTAGTGTACACCAGTGACCGTGAGTCATCTAGCGGGTTGGCCGGTCAAGTGACCGTGAGAGGTGGCCACCTCTCCGGCACACAGTTCCAGATATGATAGATTACGAGAGAACTTAGACTGCAGTCGAACTTTAAGAATCACAAATGAATTTAGTAAGCTTGGGCCTTTTAGCGAAAAACTCCCTTGCTGTACTGTTTATTATGGCATGACAATTTACAGTTTTGAAACATGTATTTTTATACTTAGGCATACGTGCCCACTGAGTACTTTTGTACTCAAGCCCTGCATATATTTCTAAATGTGCAGGTTGAGCAGCTGCCGATGGTGATGAAGTGACGAGCGGGACTCTTTTGGTCTTATTATGTATTAATGAACTCTAGGGTTACATGTCTTCATACATGTAATCAGAACCTTATTCCGCTGCGTACTCAGAAGTTTTATGTTATTTTGGATAAGTCGGAGTTATCCGAACTTACTAGTTATTTGAGTCTATACGACTAAAACTCCGTTATATTATAAATATCCCTGTTGTTAACAAAGATACTGCGATCCTTTCTTGTTTGATTATTCCCCTTTCTGCCCCGCTTCTAATCTCCCTCCATTAGTCACGGTTTCCCCGGCTTAATTATCCTTAATTATGTCCGGTCGTGACAGAGTGGTATCAGAGCAAATCATTTGCTCTGAACCCTAGAGTTAGCCCATTTTTCTAGTATGATCACTAGTATATATGAGTCAGTCAGCCAAAGCTCATCACTTCATCACATCGTCATGCTCAGCAAGAAAGAAGGTGGTAATGATTTTAAAACATTGAGAAGTTCACGTTTTATATGAATGTACTGATGCTTACATTCAAGTTTTATGCTTTATTGATTGATTAGATATCTCAATGAACTTAGATGCGTTAAGAATGCATGATCACTGTTACGAGAAGAACAATAGAAGCTAGAAACTCAGTTATATTTCACTATAGCCATGGTGAAGAGCTAAGAAAGAAAAAGAGAATCCCATGAAAGCAGTGCAAGCGGAGTGCCACGCACGAATCACTGAAGCAGGCATAGTTCTTCATTCAGGTTGTTCACGAGTGACAGAACACCGAATCGACTATTGCCTTATTTGATGATAGATCACGTGAGTCATTGCTCGTAGCGACGAGTGTGACTTATGTAATCAGCTAGCTATCGCATAATGAGCTAAGACTCATTACTAACTCTCGATTATCACCAGTTATGGCATGAAGAGAACCTTCATGATTTATGTTTGAACTTCAGAGTCGGACTCATATGCAGTTATAACACTTTGTGTATGATGTTATAGCATCGCGATTAGAACTGCCAGCTTACAGTTTCAGATATTCAGAACCTTTATGATTACAATTACCTATTATATTATACGTGAGCATGATTTAGAATCCCTATTGATTACGATCACCTGCTACAAATCGAAAGGAGGATAGGTGCCATGGGTAACTAGAAGTTACCAACCATTATGATTGACTAGAAAAATCTATACAAGTGCGTAAGACGGGAGGAGTTCCTGAAGATGGTTTGGAGTTTAACAAGAGCTAGAAATATCGACAATGGTTCGATGTTAAAGTTAAGAGATTGAGATTATGATGAGAGACTAAGCAGGTTAAGTATGCATATCTTAGTCGATCAGAGACATTCCCCAGTTAGAACATTTTAGACCAAACATTCAGTTTAGTAGCCAGAATGCAAGCATTGACTAAGGTCATTCCATGACTTAGAATTACACATGGGGACACATACCCTATAAAGGTACTCAGATGAGCAAAAGCTATTTCCTTACTGAATGCGTGATGATTCAGAAGGTCTTTTGCAATAACACGGAAGAGTGCTTCAAATTATATGGTTGCATTTCAAGAGCTATGTGAAGGAACACTAAGTACTAGAAGTACTACAGTAAGATCATATAGAGGAACATTGTTGAGTAAGGTCGAGCCTACCTTATTTCACCTATAGAAGATGTTAAGGATTGCATTAAACTAGGAGGCAGACTCCAAGTTTGAGAAGCTCTAGAATATTCTCAAGGACATGTTCAAGATATTAAGAAGAAAGTAGTGATTTTAGACCAAATATACCTTTTGCAGCCAAGGAATAAGAGTTTCCAAGTTCGGAAAGGTATTTCCGAGTGAGAGAGAAGTAGTTATGTCGGACCTGGCCAGTCCACATGGCCAAAATCTCAGTAGTCGTCATATATGGGTCTTTAAACCTATATATTTTAAACCTTCATCTGAAAAGCCAAACGGGTTCAGACTATTAGGTCATTTCGTTTCGACCTTTCAGTCAATTCATTTCTACCCTATGGTTATTCATTTTCAATTATTTGGCAAATTATTGAAACACTTTGCCTAATTGCCATTTGTGATTTGAATCATTGCGATATACTAGCTATTGGTAGATTTTCTGTGACCCAAGGACAAGCAGATACTCATCAGATTAAATCAGTCAAACACGTATGCTTCAATCCAAGGGTCAAGCACGTAATGCATACAGACATTCTCTTGTGCATTTAGTAGGACGTTATTTGTGTATTTCAAAAACGATGATCATTTCGATGCTTTTGTATGCCCCTATGTTGGCTTAGTTATTTTGATAAGTATTAGTACGAAAATGCTGGTTCATAGGGCATTTCGGAACTGAGCTCTTTCATAATGACCTTGCTAGATAGCTAGTTCATCGTGTATAATGCTTGGATAGATCACCAGATCTATATTCAATTGTTGATGAAATAGTCCTCATTGATACTAATTTCCCATGTCTATGTAGCGACCCTATCAGTCTTTTGCGGCAAGTTACTTCCGCTATGTTATTTATATACTTTCATGAGGAAGAGTATGAGCGAGATTTGAGAATCAAGAAAACAATTTACAGAATCGATGATATGCATCTGTGTATTAGATTAGTGACTATATGTCGACTCATCGGAATGCAAACAAAGCAAAGGCGTCCGAGAGAAGTTGGATAGAACAATAGTATGCCTTGTGATGTTGCATTAACAACTTGTGTTTTGACCTAATAGAATGCCGTCAAAACGAGGACGACCAAGAAGAGGGGGCAGGATTCCCCGAAATGAAGGAAGAGGCCCAGAAATAGGGCCAGAACCAGAAATAGTTCAACCACCTGTTCAGCCAGAACGACGGATTGAAGAATTATTCTTGCGACAGAACCCACCTACCTTCAACGGGACAGGAGACCCGGCAGAAGCTGAAACTTGGGTTCGCGCTATTGAGCGCATTTTCAACTTCCTGCGTTGCACCGACCAAGAACGTTTGACTTGTATGTCCTTTCAGTTGACTGGGTCAGCTGATTTCTGGTGGGAAGCAAGGATGAAAACGATGACAGCAGAGCAGTTAGAAAACCTAACTTGGGAACAATTCAAAGCCGGTATATATGACAAGTATATACCCAAGAGCTACCGCAAGAAGAAGGAAGCTGAATTTTACAATCTAAAACAAGGCAAGATGTCGGTAACTCAATACGACAGGATGTTCTGCGATATGTCTAGATATGCGCCGGAACAAGTTGACACAGATGAAAAGATGGCTGAAAAGTTTTGTGCCGGTCTGAGGCACGAAATTAGGATGGTTTTGGCAAGCCACGAAGGATTGTCTTACACTGAGTCGCTCAGCCGAGCGTTAGACATTGAGGCAGCCATGCCAGGAGAAAGACTTGCAATTGTACCTGCGCCAACACCTCCACATGATCAAAGATATAATCAGAATTTCAAAGGAAAGAGGAGATGGAACAACAGTAACCCGAACCAAGGCGAGAAGAGGCCATGGCAGGGACGGGTCTTCCAGTCACAGGGCTATGGAGGTCAGAGTGCACCGAAACAGATGGGAAATAACCAACAGAGGGCCCCACATTGCCCCAAATGTAACAAAAATCATGTGGGAATCTGTAAGGCCGGCAGTGATAGTTGCTATATCTGTAACCAGAAGGGGCACTATGCAAACCGGTGCCCGAATAAGCAACATGGAACGAGTTCAAGGCCAAACCCACCTATCCAGGCTCCGCATCTGCGAGCAATTCAAGCTTTGCCCCAACCATACCCAAGGCAGCAACCACAATATCAGCACCAACAGCTACAGTACCAACCACAACCTCAACAACAGTATCAGCAACAGGCCCGCCAACAACAGCAGCGACAACAGAAACAACATGAAAAACCTCGTCATGCTAGAGCCTATGCTATGAGGCAGAAACAGCCCGAGAACAACCAGGGAAACCTGGCAGGTATGGGCATGCTACATAATACCCATGTCGTACTTCTGTTTGATACGGGCGCATCGCATACTTTCATTTCAAGTACATGTGTCGACACCTTAAAACTTAAAATGGAAAGAGCTGACCAGGAGTTGAGTATATCATCACCTATAGGAGGGATGACGATAGTCAAACATGTGTGCTTGAACTTAGAATTGAACATAGGATCACTCAAGATGGTGGTGCACAACTCATATGTTATACCGATGAGAGACGTGGACATAATTCTAGGAATGGACTGGCTGGCTGAAAATTACGCCACCATCCTATGTAATGAAAGACGGATATCATTTCGACCCCCAGGAAGGGAGCCGTCACATTTCCATGGAATTAGCACGGGGAGAAGAAAGATGATCATCTCCGCCCTACAAGCAACGAAAATGATGAAGAAGGGATACCCAGCCTACCTCGTGTATTTGCACGGAGAACTGAGAACTGAAAGAAGCATAGAAGATGTAGCAATTGTACGGGACTTTTCAGATGTATTTCCAGAGATTCTGCCAGGGCCACCACCGGACAGACCAATTGAGTTTACCATTGATTTGGAGCCCGGGGCAGCTTCCATTTCGAAGGCACCGTACCGGATGGCTCCTAAAGAGTTGGAAGAACTCAAGATACAACTGCAAGAACTTTTGGAACTTGGATTCATTAGGCCAAGTGTATCACCTTGGGGTGCACCCGTATATTTTTGTGAAGAAAAAGGACGGCACATTGCGAATGTGCATAGACTATAGAGAACTGAACAAAGTGACACTCAAGAACAAATATCCTTTACCAAGGATAGATGACCTCTTCGATCAGCTCAAGGGAGCCAGCGTGTTCTCGAAGATTGATTTGCGATCTGGTTATTATCAGCTGAAGATTCGACCAGAAGACGTACCTAAGACGACGTTTAGAACTAGGTATGGCCACTACGAATTTGTAGTTGTGCCATTCGGGCTAACCAACGCGCCAGCCGTATTCATGGACCTCATGAATCGAGTGTTCCATCCGTACTTAGACAAATTTGTCTTGGTATTCATAGATGACATCCTGATCTACTCGAAGAACGAGAAAGACCATGAGGAACATCTGAGAATTGTTCTAGAAACGTTGAGGACAGAGCGCCTTTATGCCAAATTCAGCAAGTGCGAGTTTTGGCTCAGCGAAGTCACGTTTTTAGGACATATTGTGTCATCAGAAGGGATTAAAGTGGACCCTGAAAAAGTGCAAGCAGTGCGCGAATGGAGATCGCCTACTAACCCTAATGAGATAAGAAGTTTCTTAGGATTGGCAGGTTACTACCGGAGGTTCATAGAGGGATTTTCCAAAATCGCAAGGCCAATGACGCAACTACTCAGGAAGGGGGTAAAATTTTCTTGGACAGAGGAGTGCGAGAAGAGCTTCCAAGAACTCAAGGAAAAGTTGACTACGGCACCAGTGTTAGCCGTCCCAACAGCTGATAAGGAATACGGGATCTACACAGACGCGTCCAAAAATGGACTTGGCTGCGTGCTGATGCAGGAAGGAAGAGTAATAGCATATGCGTCACGACAGCTTAGGCCACATGAACTGAATTACCCGACTCATGATCTGGAGTTAGCTGCAGTGGTGCATGCGCTGAAGATTTGGAGACACCACCTATATGGAGTTAGGTGTGAGATATTCACAGACCACAAAAGCCTGAAGTACTTTTTCGAGCAAAAGGACCTTAACATGAGACAAAGGAGGTGGCTTGAACTAGTGAAGGATTATGACTGCGGTATTAACTACCACCCAGGTAAGGCCAATGTAGTAGCTGATGCATTGAGCCGTAAAACTCAATCTAGGTTGGGATGCCTCGTCACCCAAAAGAATGAGCTCATCAAAGAGTTTGGAAAAATGAGCATAGAAGTGGTTAAACCACCAGGGACGATAGCAAGCGTTGTTGCAACAATACCTAGCTTGAGAAAGATGATTGTAGAAGCACAAAGAAAAGATGAGAAGATGGAAAAACTACGGGAAGCAGTAAGGAAAGGAGGCGTCAAGAATTATCAAGAAGCATCAGATAATGCTATCCTCTTTGAGGGAAGGATATGCATCCCCCACGATGATGAGCTTAAGGATAAAATCTTGAGTGAGGCTCACGATACCCCTTATACTGCCCACCCAGGCAGTACTAAGATGTATCAAGATCTAAAGAAGCATTTTTGGTGGGAAGGCATGAAAAGAGACATAGCATCCTTTGTAGAGAGATGCCTAGCTTGCCAACAAGTGAAGGCTTTATACCAAAGGCCATATGGAAAGTTGCAACCTTTAGAAATTTCGGAATGGAAGTGGGAGCACATAGCAATGGATTTTGTGACCAGTTTGCCCAAAACAAAAAGAGGAAACACTGCCATTTGGGTAATAGTGGATCGACTCACAAAATGTGCTTATTTTATACCAATACCGATCACACATGGGTCAGACAAGCTAGCTCAGTTGTATGTTCGAGAGATTGTGCGCTCACACGGCGTGCCCGTGTCGATCACTTCAGACCGAGACTCAAAATTTACTTCTAGATTTTGGATGAGCTTACAGAAGAAGTTAGGCACGAGGCTAAATTTCAGCACCGCCTTTCACCCGCAGACAGATGGGCAGTCTGAAAGGACAATTCAGACCCTCGAAGATATGTTGAGAACAGTGGTGTTAGACAGGGGTAGAAGTTGGGAAGCAGTGCTGTCGTTGATTGAATTTGCCTATAATAACAGTTACCAGGCAACTATCGATATGGCACCATATGAGGCATTATATGGAAGAAAATGTAGATCACCGCTTTACTGGGATGAAGTGGGTGAGAGAAAAGTTTTAGGACCAGACATGGTCAATGAGATGGTTGAGATAGTCCGCCAGATCAGAGGGCGAATAAAGGAGGCACAAGATAGACAGAAATCTTACGCTGATGCACGTCGAACTGAGTTACATTTTGAAATAGGAGACAAGGTCTTCCTAAAGGTATCTCCTACCAAGGGGATAACTAGGTTTGGTGTCAAGGGAAAACTTAGACCCCGATTCGTAGGACCTTATGAGATTTTGGAGAGAATAGGCCCAGTAGCCTATAGGTTGGCGTTACCGCCAAGTTTTGGAAACGTTCACAATGTTTTCCACGTATCACAACTCAGAAAATACGTTTTCGATCCAAAGCACATAATTCGCCAAGAAGAGATGATCCTTTGCCCAGACTTGAGCTATGAAGAGAGATCAGAGGCCATTCTAGATCGAAAAATACAACAACTCAGGAATAAAGCAATCACATCAGTGAAAGTCTTATGGAGACACCACGGACAAGAGGAAGCCACGTGGGAGCTTGAAGACAAAATGAAGGAGAAATACCCCGAACTGTTTTAGAAGAAATATACAAATTTCGGGACGAAATTTTTGTTAAGAGGGGTAGTATGTAGTGACCCGCTCTTTTATATATTTTAAATCCAGTAAATGAGTGTTTATTCTTGTTCATCAGTGAATGAAAATGGATATTACTCTGACATGAATTCAGCTTATGATCCTGAATTTATATTGTTAAAGCAGTCAATGATATTATTTCAGAGTTATAACTGACTTAGCAAAGTCACGTTATTTTTTTTAAGCGAGATGGAATTAGATTTATTTTTACTCAAATCGTGGATTATTTCCGACTCGTGAGTTAATTAAATCTGCGGATTTAATTTATATATTAAAACAACGAACGCATTAAATCTACGGATTTAATTTAGATTCATTTTATAACTTATCGATTTTAGCGAGATTTATTTAAATAAACAGTATCAAGCAGATACGAGCACGCGATTCATATTACAGATGCATAAAGAATACAAGTCATAAGAATTTGTTCCTAGTTACAATACAACTTTTACTCTTACTACATAGCTAGTGCAATCATCACTCACTTCCTATTTCCTACTCACTACCTGCTAACAAGGGAGGAAAAGATAAAGATATGAAATGTGTGGCACACCAGCAGTCTCCAATCCCCTCCAATTCCACTTACTCCTACCTTCCCCACCACTACACTCCTTTTCCCCCACCACTACACTCAAGTCTTCACCAATGAACTCTTAGTATCAACCCCAGCCAACAAACAACTCTCACTCTCACTTTATTCCACCGAAAAAAATATCGAAGAGCAGCCCCAATTCGTTCAGCCAAGTTCTCAAGGTAAGCCTTGCTTGCTCCACCTTCTTCCATGATTCTACCTGAATTATTGAGACAACAACAACAATTCATTTCAGTTCAGTTCCAACTCATTTAATCCCTCAAGAAATCGAAGAACAAGAGGGCTGCCAAACTTTAAGTTCGGTTATTCCAGTTCATTTAGCACAGCCAATAAGTTCGAACACATTCAAGGTATTAATTCTATTTCGAATATCTATTCTATCAAGCATTCGTACCAGAGCATGATCAATTCATTCATGTAAAATCCCATAGCATCAGTATTGCTTCACAGACAAAAAGAAAGAGAACACCTTAGCTCTTAAACGATCACAGACTTAGTCCCAACATTGATGTTTCAATATTCAGTTTGCATACTCGTCAACACTCGAGTAATAGAAACAAACGAGACTAGAGAACTTAGCTTTATAAATAAGACCGGCTGCCTTTTCGGTTGAGCCAAGACGACGACGATGACGGCGGCAGCTCTTACTGCCTCGGCAGAAATCGGGTGACAGCAGCAGCAGCAGCAGTAGTGTCGCGAATAGAGCAACGACGCTGAATCGCCGGCCTTCCACAGACGGTGGAGATAACGGCAGAACCATGGTGGCGGAGGTGCAACGGAATCAGGGCTCGACTCCCTGCCTACTTTGACATCTGAATCGGGACCGGAGCGACTCAGTGGAGGAGGCGAGACGACGCCGGCTTCGCCGATTGACGGCCAGGGAACCACGGCGGCGGCGATAGTATAGGCCGAGATTAGGGCTCAGATCTTGGGGCGACCTCCCCTGAAGCTGAAAGACAGCAGCAGCGGCTCGGTGCACGGCGGCGGTGGCGATTCCAGACGGAGCAACGCTGGCTTGAGGCGACAACGTCGCCGAAGATTTCAGGAGCGGCGGCGGCGATTTCCGATTTGGGAGAATTAGGGCTCCTCATTTGGGGATCCCCCATTAAATTGAGGAAAGAGGGAGGACGAACGAAGGCGGCGGCCCCAGAGACGCAGACGACGGCCGTTCGCCGGACACCTAATTGCAGCGGCGACGGCGACCTTTAATTCGTGAATTAAGGCTTGCTCTCCTCGCCTCGGACGAACTGTCAACAAGAGAGAAGCTACGGAGAGAGAGACGGGTGCGGTCGCGCCGGACCTAGACTCGGCGGTAGCCGATGCCGGTCGGAGCAGAGGCGGCGACTGAAATCATCGACTGATGTTGAGATGGGAGACTCGACTGATATGAGAGAGAGGGAGTTCTCGACTGATTGTTGAGAGAGAAGAGGGCCGACTGTTCTTGAAAGAGAGAGAGAGTGTAATTTTGCTTGGGCTTTCTATTTAATTTCTTTGGGCCTTTTGTTATACTCTTGGGCCGATTTTTTTTTAATAATTCAAAATGGGCTGGAGATATATATTCTTTTGTGCCTTGTATTAATTTAATTCTTGTGGGCCAGATTTAACCCCGTAATTAAGGCCCAGCTGCATTCATTAAATGGGTCCTTAATATTTTCTATTGGGCTGTTGTATTATCTTAGTTGGGCCTCGTTTGATTTATTTATTTGAGCCAGTTAATCAATTATTTATTCAGTTGGGCTCAGATTTATTTAATTACTTAAGCCAATGAATTATTTCAATTGGGCCTTTCATATTAATTATTCAAGCTCACTTCTACATAACTAATTATTAGGCTGCCTTATATTGAGCCTTTTAATTATTTAATCTTATAACATTACTTGTTTCTATTTTTATTAAGCCCGATTGAGTTTATGAGGTTATAAAGTGAATAAACCGAAATATTTATTTATTTATTTTCTATTGACTACGAGGAGCGGGGTTTATTTAATTGGTGGATTAGAACACCCTAAGAGAACGGATTAATTTTTATTAATTATCCGGCTTCATGAAACGAGACTTAGCTTTTGTTTAAATCCGATAGCTTGGATTAACAATAGAAATTCCTTGATTATTATTTCAGAATAATAATTCATGCATATAGATCATGCATAGTTAATTCTGTATTCTCATTATTTGAGGATTTTACTTGAGCAGTATCTTATTTATATTCTCGTAATAAAGGTCAATCACGAGATTAATAATCAGTCAAGGAACTACTGTACCACAGAAAGTTTATATCAGGTGGGCATTACTTTCATATATATCAAATGAGTTTAATGTTACAATTGAATAAGTTATTCCGTTACAAAATCTTTGAACTGAAAATTATTTCAACTGTTGTCTTGCCATAAATGTTTAAATTTTGGTATGATATCTATCTGATGTGTTATGTAATCGAATTCGGGTCCTGAGCAGTTGATAGCTATCCTGCCAGGGCTAGTGTACACCAGTGACCGTGAGTCATCTAGCGGGTTGGCCGGTCAAGTGACCGTGAGAGGTGGCCACCTCTCCGGCACACAGTTCCAGATATGATAGATTACGAGAGAACTTAGACTGCAGTCGAACTTTAAGAATCACAAATGAATTTAGTAAGCTTGGGCCTTTTAGCGAAAAACTCCCTTGCTGTACTGTTTATTATGGCATGACAATTTACAGTTTTGAAACATGTATTTTTATACTTAGGCATACGTGCCCACTGAGTACTTTTGTACTCAAGCCCTGCATATATTTCTAAATGTGCAGGTTGAGCAGCTGCCGATGGTGATGAAGTGACGAGCGGGACTCTTTTGGTCTTATTATGTATTAATGAACTCTAGGGTTACATGTCTTCATACATGTAATCAGAACCTTATTCCGCTGCGTACTCAGAAGTTTTATGTTATTTTGGATAAGTCGGAGTTATCCGAACTTACTAGTTATTTGAGTCTATACGACTAAAACTCCGTTATATTATAAATATCCCTGTTGTTAACAAAGATACTGCGATCCTTTCTTGTTTGATTATTCCCCTTTCTACCCCGCTTCTAATCTCCCTCCATTAGTCACGGTTTCCCCGGCTTAATTATCCTTAATTATGTCCGGTCGTGACAAGATCGCTCATTGTCTAGCGAAAGTTGCGAGAGATTTGTCTACACATCATGTTTGGAATGAACCTCCGTCGTTTGTGGTGGGTCATCTCCATATTCCATGTTCTTGTGATCAATAAAACTCTCTCGTTTTCCTTCAAAAAAAAAAAAAGGTAAAAGGAAGAATAAAAATTTGGTTAACTAGCCGTTTCTTTGCAGACTATTTTTTCAATTTTTTTTAAGTTCAGGCGCGTGTAATAATTTGGCTGTCATCAAATTAAATAAATTAAGCCATAATCTATTTGGCCATCATCGTCGAACTTGTTCTATAAACTCTTTATCATGTTTATATATTTTTTCCTTTCATAAAGTTTATACAATTAAGGCAAATTAAACCATCTAAGTTAGCTTATTTGTTGTAAGAATGACTAATGGTTGAAAAAGTATCACGATAATCCAATTTAGAAATATAAAAAATACTATAAAATTTAAGACCTCGACTACTACTTATACCAAGTTACAGAAACATAGTTAGGAAAAAAATTATACCTAGGAACAAAAATATCATAGCTAGCAATGTCATTCGGATCAACCCACTCGAAATAATCTTATCGGTTGTTGGGCTATTCGGTTGGAACGTACGCCCGTCGTCGACCACCTTTAAGATCAACAATCTCCCAATCCGATCTAAATCGAAAAACTTGATTCGGATTTCTGAGCTCATATGGTACCTCAGCTCTACTAAAATTGCCGTTTTGAACATTATAAAACCCTCCTCCATCCGCTGACCTCGTGAAAACTACAGTGCTGCTACAGAACTCCACCGGCTCCGCATGCTCCACCGCTCTTTCGACGCCTCTCATATCCACCACCACCTTCCTCTCCGCCCCCACCCACACCTCCATCTCTCTCCTGTCTCCGTCCTCGACCATGCGCGCTATTGAAGTGTCCCACATTGGATTGGAGATAGTGGCATGAGCCACTTTATATGGTGAGGCAACCCTCTCCCTTATAAGGCCTTTTAAGGGAGGAATTGGCCCAATATCCATTTCTAACATGGTATCAGAGCCAACCCAATCCAATGATGGGCCCCCCAATATCGTTGTCAACAGATGGAGCTTGGGATAGTCCACGCTGCGCGTGCGGGGGGTGTATTGAAGTGTCCCACATTGGATTGGAGATAGTGGCATGAGCCACTTTATATGGTGAGGCAATCCTCTCCCTTATAAGGCCTTTTAAGGGAGGAATTGGCCCAATATCCATTTCTAACAGTCTCGTAGCGGAGCTTGGGATTGGGCAGAGCCTGCCACTGGCTGGTGGCGGGCTTGCAAACGTAGAATCGCTTGTTGTAGCATATTCGTCTCTCGCAGCAAAGAATCCCTTGATCGCATGAGGCTAGGATCTCCATGTCGTCGCACGACAATTTTCTTTGATGGCTGCGGGCCTGCGGCAGCGGCTGCGGCGCCGGGGGCGGAGGATACGAACACCGAGGGAATTGGTTCTTTGGCAGTGGAGAAAAGAAGGCTCGTAAATAATCTGTTTCCAACTCTTTGAAACCGCCTTGCATCGTTCTAGGGTTTCCAACGACGTTCGGCTCAAAATTTCGAATATCAACTCCGACGGTAATTCTGCAGACCCCATCTCTCTCTTCTCTATCTTTCTTGTTGAATTCACGATGTTAAAAGTGTATGTAGAGAGTAGGATGGAAGGTGTGTGTATATATAGATATTATGATGTAGTACAGATGTTTCCTATTTGAATTGGGATTACCTTATTGGAATCGATCGATGTTTAATTGGAGCTAATTAAGGAATATTTTCTTTTCCTACTTGAGTTTTCTAATGGAGAGTCTTGAGGGTCAAGCTCCCTCCTTGTTCGCATTCAATGCTGTTGCCTTATTGGAATCATGTTAGATTGGAGATGAATTATGAGTTGGATATATAAAAATATAAATATATATATTATCAACGTCTAATATATTTTTATTGAATGGAGATAATGTGTATATGGCGTGATATATTAATAATTATTGAAGTAATGTAATTATATTAGTAATACTTTGTACTCCATGTTAAGTATCTATAGATACTTTCCAAATTAATAAAAAATAACGGGGATGGTAAAAAAAATTATGAATAATTTTTAATAATCTAGTCTACCTTAATTAATTATCAGAATCTTGATGAGAGGGTCAGCTGATTAGTTAATACTTTCTCTAAGTTTCAAGCCAAAGCCATTAATTTAAACTAATTAAAACAAATATCCTTATACGAGGTTGTAACGTTGTAGTTAAGAGTCTTGAGGGCCAAGTTGTACTGTTCTCTAAATCTTCTATTCAACTCACCTTATTCCAAAAGCTAGCTAGGTCTGATCCATGTATATATGAAGTGTAAACAACAGCTTTACAAGTTATATATGAAGATAATGGTTTAATTGATCGAGAATATATGTTTTGTCAGTTATCTGATAATTTTCACAAAGAAAAATTTCTAGTAAAAATTATCATAAATTAGATAACGTTATCTCTATCAGAGGATGGAGTTAGTCGAAAATCTTTGGTGCAAAGTTGATCGCCTTATATGTGAGATTGCCTATACAAGTCCCTACTCCTATCCCAAAAAGATTTTAAAAAGAAAGTACCAATATTTAGGTATATTACAAAATTTATATTAAAATTATTTTGAATTTAAATAGTTAGCAAACATTGTTACACGGTCGTTATAAATATATTAAAAGAAATACGCAATTAATATTTTCGGTCGTTAGGGTAGCTCCAATCATAAACCCCACTTCCAATTTCCAAAGTGTCACATCAGTTTTAAAAAGTCGCCTATTTTTTCTCTTACATCTACTCCAACAATAAATTAGTTTCTTATTCCCTCCGTCCCAATAATTTTGTCTCATTTCTTTTAGCCACGATTATTAAGGAGTATTAAATTAGCGTTGTAAAGTAGAAAGCCCCACATATGTTCAAGAAAAAATAAGTATAGCTTACACTACATAAAGTTTAAAAATTAAGTCGAATTTGCAAAATATGCATAAATTCGTGATTTATTTCACAATTAACCATTTTAGTGCACCATTGATTTGTTATTATTAAAATGCGATTTTATTAAAAAGAGAAAGAAGAAAAAAGAACCTAAAACCCCTGAAAGCACAAAAAAGCAGACTAAGGGCCGAGCCTCATTAAAACATTTTCATGGAAAACCCAATGGGAAAAACCAGAAAAGGAAAAAGAGTGCTCGTCTAGAGACAAAAGACAACGACCAGAAGTGCACCATTGATTTGTTCATAATTATTTTTGTTCAATAAAATAATTTTATTTTCTGATGCATGTCTTTTAGTATATCATAATAATATATCATGACGGGTATAAAAATAAGTTTTTATATATTTTGATTATTGATATTTCAAAATTATTTTAATTTATCTAACTAATTTTTTTGAATCTATGTTTTTGCTATTATTTTATATGTATAAATATTAAATTTTAAATTTAATATTATTGTATTAATAATTATAAAGTGTTTCATATATATTATGTGATGTATCGGGATTCTTCTCATGTGATATATATATTTTTAAAAGTAAATAATATATTATGTACAAAAATACATTAGAAATTAATGATCATTTTAATGCATATATATATAACACTTTTAAAAACAAAAAAATGATACTTTCACCTGTTGACCCGGAAGAAAAGGGCCAAACGGGGGGAGGGGAGTGAGAGGGTGGGGCCCATGCGAGCGCGGGTTTGCCAAAATTAAATATAAAGTTTCAAAAAGTAATATTTTAAAAATTTTCACATTTCATTATTATTTAATAAAAGTAATATATTAGTTTTAAAAAAGTAATATATTTGAAAATATTTGTATTTATTAATAAAATATCAAATTTACAGACGTTTGGGGGAGGGGTTTAATTGCATCGAAATTGGACATCGGGGGTCCTGATTAGTGCAATGTCGAGGTGGCTAATTAAACGTCATAGGGGGTGTCATGTAAGGGGTTTAATTGCTACTTTTCCTCAAAATTTATAACATGTACTTTCCACTTTAAGACATAGTCCCACATCTTTTCTTCAATTTTATTCTTACAAATACCATTTATTTACAAAAATATCATCCTTATTTAATCTACCTCTCATTTCTTATAGTGATATGACCCTTTTTTTTATAAAAAAATTGTGCCTACCAAAAGTGTCGTATTTTTTGGTGGACAAAGAAAGTATATTATACGTGTAGCTCATGCGAGTCTAGAATTATAATCACCGCGCATCGCGTGGGAGATGCACCATATTACATTATAAAACAACTATAAAAATTATGATTATCACTGTATATTCAATAAAATTGAGACACGATAATTTATGCGGTATATATTAAACCGAACATCATAAAATGACTATCATCACTATATTCAATAGATCGATTTGAGAAAGCAATATAATACATTTCAAGAAAAAATATTAATTCTTGATTAATTAATCACCAATACTTTGATATAATAGGGATTACCTCTCAACTAAAATCACAGATGAGTACTACTTAGTACTTAGTACGGTACCTTTTCAAGAAAAACGTATTAAATCTAGCATTACATATATATTTCTTCAACTAAAAACTTATATATTATGATTCATTTTAAAGAAAAAAAAAATCATTTTAAATGGCAATTCACAGTTATAACATTTTAAATGGCAAATCACATTATATATTTCACATTTTAATGTGAAATATCCTTAATTTTATTCTCCCTTAGCATTACAAATATGTAGCGTTAAGTTGATTAATTCCAGATAGAAAATGAATGGTATTTGGCTGTCATCAAAATAAATTTCCTCTGCGCCTTGTTCAATAAACTCTTTATCATGTTTATTTTTTCCGCCGTTTATAAAGTTTGCGCATTCACTACACAACTAATGCATAATTTAAACCATCTAAGTTATATAGATTATTTGTTGTAAGAAGAAAAAGTTTAATAATGACTAATGGTTGAAAAAGTACTTAATTTTACCAAGTTACAGAACCATGCATCTAGTATAATGATAATCCAATTTACAAAAGTAACATAGCTAGCAATGTCACTCGGCCCGAAATAATCTTATCAGTTGTTGGACTATTCGGTTCTAATGTACGTCGTCATCGACCACCAATCTCCCAATCCGATCTAAATCGGAAAACTTGTTTGGGATTTCTGAGATCATAAGGAACCTCCACTATGCTAAAACTGCCGTTTTGAATATTATTAATATAAAAAAAACATTGAGAGTTTATTATATGGAGTTAATAAATTAACTCCAACACAATTTATTCTCCTCAATCTAGCATTACATATATATATGTTAGCGTTAAGTAGATTAATTTCAGATCGAAAAGGACGATATATAGGGTATAATTTGGCTGTATATCAAATTAATTAAATAAATCAAGCCATAATCTATTTAGCCATCATCGTTGAACTTGTTTCCTTTGCGCCTTGTTCTATAAACTCTTTATCCATGTTTATTTTTTCCTTTTATAAAGTTTGCGCATTCACTACACAATTAATGTAAATTAAACCATCTAAGCTAGATTATTTGTTGTAAGAAGAAAAGGTTTAATAATGACTAATGGTTGAAAAAGTATAACGATAATCCAATTTAGAAAAACAAAACATATAAAACCTGCACAATTAATGTAAATTAAACCATCTAAGCTAGATTATTTGTTGTAAGAAGAAAAGGTTTAATAATGACTAATGGTTGAAAAAGTATAACGATAATCCAATTTAGAAAAACAAAACATATAAAACTAAAGACCTCAGCTACTATACCAGCGACTGAAACATACTCCACCTATGACCAAATAAAACAGACCCTTTTCGAGTCGGGTCAACTCACTCCAACTAATATTATCGTTTGTTGGACTATTCGGTTCACTCGAAATAATCTTATCGTTTGTTGGACTATTCGGTTCACTCGAAATAATCTTATCGTTTGTTGGACTATTCCAACTACTGAAACATACTCCACCTATGACCAAATAAAACAGAGCCTTTTGGAGTCGGGTCAACTCACTCCAACTAATATTATCGTTTGTTGGACTATTTGGTTCACTCGAAATAATCTTATCGTTTGTTGGACTATTCGGTTCGAACGCACGCCGTGGACCACCTTTAAGATCAACAATCTCCCAATCTGATCTAAACCGGAAAACTTGTTTCGGATTTCTGAGCTCATAAGGAACCTCCACTCTACTAAAACTGTCGTTTTGAATATTATAAAACCCTCCTCCGTCCGCGGACCTCAAGAAAACTACAGTGCTGCTGCACAACTCCACCGGCTGCGCATGCTTCAGAGCTCTTTCGACACCTCTCATGTCCACCACCATCTTCCTCTCGGCCCCGGCCCACACCTCCATCTCTCTCCTGTCTCCTTCTTCAACCACACACACAAACCCTAACCCTCCCTCGTACTCCACCAGCACCTTCGATTTGCAGGCGGGGTCGCACGGCAGCGGGGAGCACCGGAAGCTCCTCCTCTTCACGTCCAGCGTCAGCACGTTGCCGCTAACGGTGAGCCAGTGGAAAAATCGGCCGGCGGTGGTGATGGCCCGGCGGCAGGATTCCACGATCTCGCCGTAGGGAGCCGCGCACTCGATCCTCTCCCACGCCCACTTCAGAGCTCTTTCGATACCTCTCATGTCCACCACCATCTTCCTCTCGGCCCCGGCCCACACCTCCATCTCTCTCCTGTCTCCTTCTTCAACCACACACACAAACCCTAACCCTCCCTCGTACTCCACCAGCACCTTCGATTTGCAGGCGGGGTCGCACGGCAGCGGGGAGCACCGGAAGCTCCTCCTCTTCACGTCCAGCGTCAGCACGTTGCCGCTGACGGTGAGCCAGTGGAAAAATCGGCCGGCGGTGGTGATGGCAGGGCGGCAGGATTCCACGATCTCGCCGTAGGGAGCCGCGCACTCGATCCTCTCCCACGCCCACTTCTCCGAATCGAATATATCGCAGTTATGCTGCATGATTCCGGAGTTGTACAAACTAGCGATGATGTATCGGAGAGGGGTGGATCGAACGACGACGATGGCGACGGTGTCGGTCTCGTAGCGGAGCTTGGGATTGGGCAGACCCTGCCACTGGCTGGTGGCGGGTTTGCAAGCGAAGAATCGCTTGCAGTTGCAGCAATCTTCTCTCTCGCAGTCGCAAAATTGAACTACTCTCTCGCAGCAAAGAATCCCTTGATCGCACGAGGCTAGGATCTTCATGTAGTCGAGCTTCCAAGTTCTGTTGATGGCGGCAGCAGCAGCGGCACCGGGGCCGGAGGATACCAATGCCGACTGAAATTTATTAAAGGGTCTGACGTCTTGGAAGAAATAGCCGAAAAGGGAATTTGTTCTTTGACAGTGGAGAGGGAGAAAAGTGGATTCATATATTATCTGCTTCCAACTCTTTGAAACCGCCTTGCATCGTTCTAGGGTTTCCAACGACGTTCGGCTTAGAATCTCGAAGATCAACTCCGACGGTAATTCTGCTAAGGTAGACGCCGCAGACCCCATCTCTCTCTTTCTCTATCTTTCTTGTTGAAAATTCACGATGTTAATAGTGTATATAGAGAGTATAGGATGGAGGGTATATGTATATATAGATATTATGATATAATGCAGATGTTTCCTATTTGAATTAGGTTTCTAATGGAGAGTCTTGAGGGTCAAGCTCCCTCCTTGCCGCTTCATATATATTTTAATTTAATTGTTGGAATATATCAATTATATATATATATATATGTATATATATATATAGGCGGGATAGGGAGAAGATCCATGAAGAATGATAAATAATTTGAGAATGAAGAATACATCCAATCCGTTTGATTATGCATATCTAACGGTGGTGATAATTGGTTTTAATTAATATGTTAAATATCCTAAAGGTTAGATAGGTAATTCATTATTTTATGTAACCGTAAACTTCTATAAATTAGTTGACTGAATCAACTTAATTTCGGAATATCAGTACCGTATCTTTATGGTATTAGAATTCTAATAATTTTTTCCTTTTAATATTACAAAGACAATTTAACATGCTGAAAGAATTTTTCTATAAATTAGTTGACTGAATCAACTTAATTTCGGAATATTAGTACCGTATCTTTATGGTATTAGAATTCTAATAATTTTTTCCTTTTATATTACAAAGACAATTTAACATGCTGAAAGAATTTTAATAATCACGGTATCATCATCACGCACCAAAAATAATAATATTAAAAAAAATTGCCTTTTCAATTATTCATTCACAGAGGGCTATGATCACATGTATTCAATATTAATTGTTTCGAATATATTGTTTTCATATAATTTTCATTATTATTGGATGTTAGTGTAATTTTACTATATTTTTTGCAGTTTGTTTAACCTCGATCGTTAGTGTATTGATTATATTATGACTTACATGATTTCTGTGCATTTTTAGGGGGGTGTATTAGTTCAATACTTTAATAGATTTCTGTAGACTTTTAAAATCTGGATGTATTCGTTCAAGACTTTTAAATAAGTGTATTCATTCAAGATTTTTAAAAGTCTATGAAAATCTGGGTGTATTTAAAAATCTACGAATTTTAACATTGGATTGATTTCCATGGATTTCACTCAAAAAATACACATGAACAAATCCGAGCTCGAACAACAAGAATTCAAATCTGGAGAGTTTCCAGCGCTCACTGGGTGCCAGCGGACGCGCCTGAAGAAGCCAACGCCGGCTGGCACCTAGCGACCGCTGATGGAGAGATGCAACGATGGCTGGGCACCCAGCGGTCGCTGGGCTGGAATTTGAAAAAATGAAGATTCTGAACAAATTGGAATTTGGAAAATACTGAGAAGAATCAGACGAGACGACGAACTGAGGTCTGAGTTGATGTGATTGATCATATTTTGTTTCTCACACATTTATTTCATATTAACATTTCAACACGTAATTCCTTCAAAAAAAAAATTTACATTTCAACACGTAATGTCATGTTTTATTATGAGAATCTTCTGAAATTTTAGATGAAAGTATAATAATGAAGTTTCGTTTTGCATGTGGATTATAAATTCTACTTCCAGATATATATAAATTTTTATGTATTTTCTTCTGATTACGCACATGAAAGAGATTTATGGAGTGGGAGAAAATAAAATTAAGCCAGCGGTCGCTGGGTATCCAGCGCTCATGGGCCCCTAGCGACCGCTGGAAGTGGGTCTAGTACTCGTTCAATCCCCGTGCTCGCTGGATTTGTGGATTTCAAGTCCGAAAATATCACGTCAAATTCTTGCTAATTCATTAAAAATCCGACCAAGAATTCATTCAAAATCATGAAAAATCCGTGAGAATCCTATAGACTTTTAAAATCCACGGACTTTTAAAATCTACATAAATATTGAACTAATACACCCCCCTTAATTTGCACGTTTAGTAGATTATTCAATTAATTGGTTATTTTTTTTCATATGAAATAGATTAATAATGATCTTGAATAGCTTGTACTGATTTGTCGAACGTAATTGGTTGTATCGGAAAATATTTTCATAATCTGTATAATAAGATATTCGCAATTTTTTACGCTTATTGGACATATTTTATGTTAGCAAGAAAAATTCAAATATTTTTATATATATATATATATATATATATATATATTCTTTTTACTTTAAAAATATCTTGATTCTAGATATTTCCTAGCAAAATATCTTCCACAAATCAAGTTTATTGATATATTCCAACAATTAAAATATATATGAAGGAGGGAGCTTGACCCTCAAGACTCTCCATTAGAAACCTAATTCAAATAGGAAACATCTGCATTATATCATAATATCTATATATACATATATTTTCAACAAGAAAGATAGAGAAAGAGAGAGATGGGGTCTGCGGCGTCTACCTTACCTGCGGCGTCTACCTTACCAGAATTACCGTCGGAGTTGATCTTCGAGATTCTAAGCCGAACGTCGTTGGAAACCCTAGAACGATGCAAGGCGGTTTCAAAGAGTTGGAAGCACATTATATATGAATCCACTTTTCTCCCTCTCCACTGCCAAAGAACAAATTCCCTCTTCGGCTATTTCTTCCACGACGTCAGACCCTTTAATAAATTTCCGGCGGCGGGGGCGGCGTTGGTATCCTCCGCCCCCGGTGCCGCCGCTGCCGCCGCCATCAACAGAACTTGGGAGCTCGACTACATGAAGATCCTAGCCTCGTGCGATCAAGGGATTCTCTGCTGCGAGAGAGTAGTTCAATTTTGCGACTGCGAGGATGAAGATTGCTGCAACAACAAGCGATTCTTCGCTTGCAAGCCCGCCACCAGCCAGTGGCAGGGTCTGCCCAATCCCAAGCTCCGCTGCGAGACCGACGCCGTCGCCATCGTCGTCGTTCGATCCACCCCTCTCCGATACATCATCGCTAGTTTGTACAACTCCGGAATCATGCAGCATAACTGCGATATATTCGATTCGGAGAAGTGGGCGTGGGAGAGGATCGAGTGCGCGGCTCCCTACGGCGAGATCGTGGAATCCTGCCGCCCGGCCATCACCACCGCCGGCCGATTTTTCCACTGGCTCACCGTCAGCGGAAACGTGCTGACGCTGGACGTGAAGAGGAGGAGCTTCCGGTGCTCCCCGCTGCCGTGCGACCCCGCCTGCAAATCGAAGGTGCTGGTGGAGTACGAGGGAGGGTTAGGTTTTGTGTGTGTGGTTGAAGAAGGAGACAGGAGAGAGATGGAGGTGTGGGCCGGGGCCGAGAGGAAGATGGTGGTGGACATGAGAGGTATCGAAAGAGCTCTGAAGCATGCGCAGCCGGTGGAGTTGTGCAGCAGCACTGTAGTTTTCTTGAGGTCCGCGGACGGAGGAGGGTTTTATAATATTCAAAACGGCAGTTTTAGTAGAGTGGAGGTTCCTTATGAGCTCAGAAATCCGAAACAAGTTTTCCGGTTTAGATCGGATTGGGAGATTGTTGATCTTAAAGGTGGTCCACGGCGTGCGTTCGAACCGAATAGTCCAACAAACGATAAGATTATTTCGAGTGAACCGAATAGTCCAACAAACGATGATATTATTGGGATTTGGAGTGAGTTGACTGGACTCGAAATAGCTATGTTATATTTGTTCCTAGGTGGAGTATATTTAGGTGGAGTATATTTTTTATCCTAGCTATGTTTCTGTAGCTTGGTATAAGTAGCTGAGGTCTTTAGTTTTATATGTTTTATTTTTCTAAATTGGATTATCGTTATACTTTTTTAACCATTAGTCATTATTAAACCTTTTCTTCTTACAACAAATAATCTAGCTTAGATGGTTTAATTTACATTAATTGTGTAGTGAATGCGCAAACTTTATAAACGGAAAAAATAAACATGATAAAGAGTTTATAGAACAAGGCGCAAAGGAAACAAGTTCAACGATGATGGCTAAATAGATTATGGCTTGATTTATTTAATTAATTTGATATACAGCCAAATTATACCCTATATATCGTCCTTTTCGATCTGAAATTAATCAACTTAGCGCTAACATAAATGTAATGCTAGATTGAGGAGAATAAATTGATTTCACATTAAAATAAAATTATTTATTGAAAACCTAACAATATTATTATAATCATATTTGTACTATATAATCACTTAATCTATTTATTCCAGTTTGATAATGAACGATTCTATTATTTTATATTATTAATTCCATAATTGTTTTGATTATTCGTACATATGAATTTATTCTAAACATGGTTCCTTCTATTTCCGGTTTATAACTGTGAATTGCCATTTAAAAGGATTTTTTTTCTTCTTTAAAATGAATCATAATAGTATAAGTTTTTTAGTGGGTTAATGACGTGAAAAATCATGAACTTTGGTGCGATTTCCAAACTTTCCATGAACTATTTTTTTTTATCAAATATTCCCTGAATTTAAACGCCTGAATAATTTTTCCACGGTTTTTACCTCCGGTGATGGTCCGGTCTTAGCTGGCACCTACGTGGCATTAGTCGAAACGACATCGTTTTGGTAAAGTATATGAAAAGACGTCGTTTGAACTAAAATTCGCATCAAACGACGTCGTTTCTTTTACCGGGGTTAAATCATTTTAACCCTAACCTAATTTCACCGCATTTTCTTACATTCACCATTATCGAATCTTGATTGCAACCGTTAGGGGAGAATTTGACCTTGGGACGACGAGATATTGCGAGTGAGGCACCAAGAATAAGACGAACTAAGAGATATTGACGACGATTGTTGGGTCCGGGGGGTCTCGAATAGGTGTATGGGGGGGGGGGGGGGGAATACACCTATAGGCTATTTTTATGACTATCTACAAACCTCAATCAGAGGGATCTCAGTCAGAGATAGAAACGAAACTTTACACGCAAACAAGACACCTGTTTAACCGAAATAAGTGTTGACCAACAGGGTTGACGACTGATACTGAAAGCCATTCAGTAAAGAGTTATCAGTTAAGTCACTGGAACTTAACTGATCCACGTAAGGGCTTCAGTCGTGTTTGCAGAGATGAAGATGATATCTCTCTTCCTTACTATCAGAGGATAGTGTGTCAGATTGATATCATACGCAGCGGAAATTAAACTTAGTTTCGAATAGCCTCGGTGGAGCAGATAGTTGGATTAAGGTTTCTCTTTTCAGTTAGTCAGCATTCAGTTTTATCAATTGAAATAACACAGTTATGAATATAAAACTGAAAGCTGTAAATAACACAGAGACTTTTACGTGGTTCGGAAAAACTCTTTCCTACATCCACGGCTGGTTGATCAGACCAACAATCCACTCCGCAAGTGCTTCCCGGGTGCACTGCAAACCGTGAACTGAAGATAGCTCTCTCTTCAGCACCTACACACCTCGCGTAGGGTTTCCCTACCTACACACCTCGCGCAGGATTTCAGCACCTACACAGCTCGCGCAGGATTTCCTTGCTAAGCACACCTCGTGCTCAGACTTCCCTATCAGAGTTCAGAACACCTTCTGAAACTCCGAGTCACTCAAACACTCTTATGGGGGAGAGGTTTAAACGAGTGCCAACTATACTTACAAAGAACAAGTTCTTTGAAGCAAGTTTGACCTTTGGCTTCTGGGTACACAGAATATATGCCTAGGGTCTAAGAGAATGTATGTAATCAGCAGTGACTGATTTTGGCTTTGGAATTCTCTTCTTCGATTCAAGCTTTGGGCGGTTTAAGCTTTAGGCTGAGTAGCTATTTCGGCAGAGCTTCAGCTTATGTCGTTGAATTGGTGAAGATTGAAGTGATCCTCAAGCGCTATTTGTAGGAGAACTCTTGAATAGATCCGTTGGCGTAAATCGTCCTCAAGATTTCTTCCGTTGGAGAGCAATTCGAATTTGGGCTCAGGCTTCAATCTTCGAGGTTCCTTGTCTGTGTGGAAACGGCTCTCTTTGATGGACAGGAGATGTGACATCTCTGAAAAGTAACCACCAGATAGGAATGACCTCTGCAGAGATAAGATATTGAGATATCTCTGCATTTAATGCGGCTGTACTTGAGCGTACGTGGCTTCCTCTGAACGTTGGAAGATCAGTCCTAGGAGGAATGTTCAACTGATACTTGACTTTAGTATCAGTCCATGGCGCGCATTAAATAATCAGTCTTCAACTGATTCTTCAACTGATACTTCAGTTGGTAACTGCAGTCTTCAGTCTTCAGTCTTCAGTCTTCGTTCTTCAGTCTTCAGTCTTCAGTCTTTGACACCGCAACTAAACTAGAAACGAACTCTAACACTTGAGTTCAAAAACGATTCTAGTCTATTACATTTAAGTCCTATGAATTTTGGTATCATCAAAACAAGGGTTAGGATATTCCACAAGGTTCCCAACAACGATATTTCGCGAAATGGGAGAGAGGTATTTCGCTTTCCCCCTGTATAGAATTTGTCGCCCATAGTATTTTGGCGCCCTTAGCTCAGTGAAAAAATTGAGTCTTTAGGGTTGTAGGTTGCTTGCCTATTGCTGTGAATATTTGATTTTGCTTGTCTATTTCATTGAATCTTTGCTTGCCCATCGCATTGATTTTTTTTTTTTTCATTTGCACAGTGACGAGTTTGGTTTGTATATTCATCATGAAGAAGAAAGATTGTCTGAATATGAGGATTCTGACAAAGAGGGGTTTGAAAGTAGTAACTTAGATGGTCAAGTTGTTAGGAATAAACACCCTAAAGCTGTGTATGATCCAAGGGGAGATATTGTAGAGTTCAAGCTTGTTCTAGGCATGTGGTTTGAGGATACTTTTCAGTGCAAGAAAGCACTAATATCATGGAGCATTGTTAAAGGTCATCCAATTCACTTTAGGAGGGTAAACAAGGATCAGTGTGAGGCTTATTGTGAGGAGCCTTGTAAGTGGAGAATCTATGCTAGTACAAACAAAAAGGAGAGGTCTATGGTGGTGAAGGTCTTGGGTCAGGATCACACATGTACTTTTGCAATTGGTAATAAGCAAGCAAGTTATAAGTGGCTTGGGGAAGAGTACACTAAGGTCTTCAGAGTTAGACCTCAGATATGTGTAGACGAGTTTAGGAATGATGTTAAAAGGAGATTTAACATAGCTATTCCTAATGGTCGGTTGTACAGGGCCAAGGCACATGCATTACAGGTGCTAAGAGGTACTGTGAAAAGACATCACAATAAATTAAGGAGTTACATTGCAGAGTTGATGAGAGTGGACAGAGAGGGCAGATTTGAGCTACTATGTGAAGATGGCACAATATTTCAGGGATTGTACATTGAGTTTTTAGCCTTTAAGAAGGGCTTTTTAGAGGGATGTATGCCTATTATTGGTCTAGATGGGTGCCTCTTGAAAACTCACTTAGGAGGTCAACGGTTATGTGCCATAGGGAAGGATGGCAATAATCAGATGTACCCCATTGCATGGGCAGTAGTAGAAGTAGAGAACGAGGCTTGTTGGAGATGGTTTTTAAGCTTGTTGCTGGAGGAACTTGGAATCAGGGATGACAATGGATTTACTCGTATCTCTAATCAACAAAAGGTTAGTATCATGTCTGAATTTAATTCATTTATTATATTTGTTGACCTTATATGAAGTTCCAGTTAAATTGCACTGATATATGATTATTCGTAGTGATATATTCTTATGATTGTTCCAGTGATGACCTTATATGATTGTTCCACTTAAATTTACTTCATTTGTTATATCTGCTGACCTTATATGATTGTTCCAGTGATTCAACATGCATTGATATGTTTTGATGTGATTTAAGTATGCAGTAAAATGTTTGAGTATGCAGTGATTGAACATGCATTGATATGAAACAGATATGATTTAAGTATGCAGTGAAATGTTTGAGTATGCAGTGATTGAACATGAAACTGATATGAGTGAATGTGTGCTTAATGTAGGGCCTAACTAATGCCGTGAAAGAGTTGGCTCCACATGCGGAGCACAGAAACTGTGCTCGGCATGTCTATATGAACCGGAAGAAACAGTTCAAGGGAGTTTCATTGAAGAACATGTTCTGGCAAGCTGTGAGGGCTACATATGTTGAGGAGTGGGATGTAGCAATGGCCACTCTTAAAACTGAAAATGAGCAAGCATATGATGATATGATGCAGAGAGATCCAACCAGGTTTTGCAAAGCCTTTATTTCCACTTGTTGTGTTAGTGATATGGTAGATAACAATGTGTCAAAGACTTTTAATGGATATATTATGACTGCTCGGGGGAAACACATCATCTAGAACAAATCAGAAGTGGGTTAAGGGAGAGACAATACATGAAGTTGCAACATGTGAACACTATCACTGACATAATAACACCAGCTGTTAGGAGAAAACTAGAGAAACTGAAATGACAAGCTAGGTATTGTACTGCTCACCCTAGTCTAGAGGAAAAATTTGAGGTGTCAATCCTGAACCAACAGAGCCCACACACTCTGAAGACCCTACTCATACCAGAGAGCCCACTGAAGCTGCATCAAGAGGAAGGGGTAGGGGCAGGCCCAAGGGCAGTGGCAAGGGTAGGGGCAGGGGCAAGGGCAAGGGCAGGGATATTGCAATGGAGAGACAAGAGGTATACCACAAAACTTCTCAACTTTCTTATGTTATTTCCATCAATTAGATTGCTATATTCTTTTTTTTTTTGAAAGGGAAATGATATTAAAGATTAAGCAATGTCTTTACTTACAATATCAAGCAACCATTGCGGAAAGTCATCTACCCAAAAGTGAGGCTGCGCACAACTATTACCAAAACGAGCCAAACTATGAGCAGCCAAGTTGGCGTCTCTATAAGAGTGGAAAACCCCAAAAAGGAGGTGTGATCTCACAGCCTCAAAAAACACCCGAATATCATCCGGGATAAGATCCTCGTCCTCATCCGGATCAGTTAAGAGGCGCGCAACAAGGCAAGAATCTGTGAACACCTCAATTGGAGACAAATTAAATTCCAAACACACTGTTATGCCACAGACCACCGCCATGATTTCTGCCATAAGCGAGCCAGATCTCGGTGCTGTTTTTTTTGCCATCGCCAACTTGATTCGCCCGGAATGATCTCGAACTATCACTCCCATGCCAAAACAGCCAACCTCAGGAATATAGCTTGCATCCACATCAACCCGTAGACGTCCCCGTTTCGGTTTCACCCATCTCCTCTCGCCAAGTTTAAACCCCAGCCTGTTTTCTTTGGCATTGATCAGTTTCGCTTTCTGGAAAGATTCCCAAAGAGCCAAGCAGGAAGACTCTGAACCCTGATCCATCAATAACGTATTCTCATGCTTTTTCTTGCATAACATCACCCAAATTTTCCAAACCATGATCACCCACAACTCATATTCATCAATATCAAACTCTCCTCAAATCGCGGCTGCAATATCAATTATGGACAACAGTTTGCATTTACAGAGTACCTGGAAGAACCGACTAGTTTTCCAAAAAAAATTCACACTCGGGCAGAAAAATAAACAATGCTCTATTGTTCCCCATTGATCAAAGCACTCCTCACAGTGGCCACCCACAGGAACATGATGATATTTGAGGTTGACTCCAGTTGGTATAAGATTATTAAGAGCTCTCCAAAGAAACATTTTTGTTTTTGGTAGGACAGAAATAGACCACACATGCTTACTCCAAAACTTGCGATTGACATGACTGCTATGCGCCTCCTCTTCATAGTACCCAATACCCGCAAGATATGCTGTTTTAACCGTGAAGTTTCCTTTCGTTTCCAGTCCCCATTGGATCTCATCTTGTGGCGCCCTCTCATGAATGGGTGTGTTGAGGATAGCATGTTGCTCATGGGGAAGAAACAACAGTCTCACCTTCCTCTCGTCCCAGTCTCCATTGCCATTTAATAGCTCAGCCACCTTCATGTTTCTACCAAACTCGTTCTCTCTTCTATCAGTAAGAAAATGCTTTATTCCCATCGCCCATTTGTCTCTGAAAACTGAAATTCTGCTGCCATCACCAACACTCCACTTTTTTCCATAATTCACAATGTCACGGCTGCCCGCGATGGAACGCCAAACAAAAGAGTAACCGGGTTTAATCGGCGCTGCCATAATATTGCCATCACGGAAATATCGTGCCTGAAAAACTTTACTAACCAGGGCATTCGGGTTCTTGAGCATCCTCCAAATTTGTTTTGCGAGGAGGGCCTTATTAAACGCTTTTAGATCTCGAAATCCTAAACCACCAAGCTCCTTCGGTCGGCATAGCTCAGCCCATTTCCTCCAGTGCAACCATCGTCGGTCATCCTTATCGCCCCACCAAAACCCGGCACAAATTTTATTAATATCGTCGCAAATACCATCAGGTATTCTAAAGTATTGCATTGCGTACGTGGGAATAGATTGAATCACAGCTTTGATAAGGACTTCTTTTCCTCCAGACGAAAACTCTCTCTGGTTCCACCCCATGATCTGGCGTTGTACTTTGTCTTTGATATACCCAAACTGTAAACGCTTTTGTCGTAGGGAGAAAGATGGAAGACCTAAGTACATTTGAAGGCCCTGCGCAGCTCTTACCCCCAAGACTGTTTTCACCTCTGCTGCCACTCGTGGATGAGTATTTGGTGAGAAAGAGATGGAAGACTTATTGAGGTTAATGAGCTGCCATGATGCTCTCTCATAAAGATGTAAAATCTCTTTAACTGCATCCGCACCCACCTTATTAGCCTTGAAAAACAGTAAGCTATCATCGGCGAAGAAAAGATGAGTGATGCTCAGGCTTCGGGGGATAATAGGAATACCTGTCAACCTGTTCTCATCCTCAAAATAGCGAAAAAGAGACGAGAACCCTTGAGCGCAAATAACAAAAAGAAATGGCGAGAGAGGGTCGCCTTGTCGAAGTCCTCTAGACGGCTTAATTGTTCCGTAAATGCAGCCATTCAACAAGAAAGAGTAAGAGACAGAAGATACACACCGAATAATAAGTCGCCAGAATTTATCAGGAAACCCCATAGTCCGCATCACAGCTTCCAGAAAAGCCCATTCCACTCGATCATATGCTATTGTCATGTCGATCTTCATCGCAGCATATCCATCCTTGCCTCGTTTTCTGTTCTGCAACCAATGTTGGCATTCAAAACTTATCATGATGTTGTCCGTAATAAGTCTCCCTTTAATGAAGGCACTTTGTGTTTGGTCAATGAGACGGCTCAGGGTTGGCCTCATACGATTGACAATGACTTTAGCAACGATTTTGTAGCAAGTATTGCACATGCTAATGGGCCGGAAGTCTCCCACCCCATCCGGCTGATCTTTCTTTGGAATCAAAGCGATGAGAGTGGCATTCCACTCAGTGATCTCCGCTCCATCATTAAGAATAGCAAGAACATTATTCGTAACAAACCTTTCCATAGCCGGCCAAAATTGTTGGTAGAAACGAGCATTAAAGCCATCGGGACCAGGTGACTTTGTGGGATGCATATCAAACACCGCTTGTCTCACTTCCGCTGCAGTAAAAGGACTGTTACACTACTACAAAAACGCTCATACATAGCGGATTTTATCCGTTATGTATGACCCCAAAAAACCGATAAGTATAGTGGTGATATCTATGATATGTTTATAACCGTTATGTATAGTAGTATAGATAACGGTATGATGCGCTCATACATAACGGTACATAACCGTTATCTTTAACAATTATACATAACGGTTCCTACCGTTATGTATTAATGATATAACCGTTATGTATTAGAATTTTTAAATTATTTTTTTCATCATAGTTAACGATTTTTTGCACTTTTTATAACGGTTTTTACCGTTATCTTTGATAGAAATACATAACGATTTTTTGCACTTTTTATAACAGTTTTTTGCATTTTTTATAATTGTAATATATTTTTTTCATTTTTCCTGTTATTTATCTCAAAAATTAAAGAAATAATTATAAAACAACAAAATGACATTGCTATCGATAACATATATTGTATAAC
Source organism: Salvia miltiorrhiza (assembly GCF_028751815.1). Lineage (NCBI taxonomy): Eukaryota > Viridiplantae > Streptophyta > Magnoliopsida > Lamiales > Lamiaceae > Salvia > Salvia miltiorrhiza. The sequence goes on along the minus strand of NC_080393.1, from coordinate 52,878,637 downwards.
ATCCAAAATATTCATACATTGTCATCCAAATATTCATAAATATCACATACATTTATGTCTAACAATTCTCCCACCATATAAGCACTAGGTTCTTCATATCGCCCAATTTTATACTAACTACACCACCAGGGACAAGAATAGCACCATCTTCTCCATGGAATTAATATAGTTTGCTTCTTCTTATTGAAGTAGTCCCAGAGGCATACCTGTATAAATTTCAGAAGAAAAAATCATGATTTTTTACCAACTATACATCCACACATAATGAAACACTTTATTAGGCATTATGGCAGAATCAACTCTACAGTCCAAAATGAAAATCATCACTTAATTACACCAGATGATACATATAGAATGTATATGGTTTATTTCATTATCAATATATAAAGTATTCATCCAAGAGCTAAGCTTATTTTAAAGTGCTTATAAAGTTGTCAAAGTGTTTGGATAATTGAACTTATAAAGAGAGATTTTTTTGGTTAGAAAGAGATGAACTTTGCAAACCAACAGCACCAACAAGATAGCTGAATAACAGAAAAAGAAGTCCTTTTTATTCATAATCTGTTCTAAGAAACACCACATCTTACAAAGAAACAACAGTGGCATACATATCGAACAATAAAAAAGTTAGAAGAGATAAACTGAAACTTCATTAAATGCATCGCCCTGGTCAAGTATACCAACTAATTCCACATCGCCCAATCAACAATTCATCCTGAGTTTAAAAGATCTAATATAGCAACTTCATTTCACTTCAATCAAGCTATGGTGGAAATAAAAAGCTTTACTTCATCATAAATTTTCAAAAAAGAAGAAAATTATAAGAACTACATGGTATAAATCCCAATGTTAAGAGCTACAGGTACCATCATATCCTCTATGAGATACCCTCATGCTGATTAAGGGCATATTCTAAACTTGCAATACTTAAAAAATCCTTAGATGGCTCTGCATTTTAGTCATCTACTGCATAATCCTAAGAGAGTCATCGTATCTTCACCGTCTACAGCCCACAACCTAGAAAAGGGTAAAGTTTCCAAGAACTCACAGCCACCAATCGAATTTCAAGGAATAAAGTGCATTTTTTCAATACTTTTAAAAAACTTTACCAAACCCTCCAAATGCACAATAAATTTCATGGTTTAAGTTGTTTATAAGCTCAGCCAAACACCCTCCAAATGCACAATAAATTTCATGGTTTATTGCAATATGAATATATAAAGTATTCATCCAAATGCACAATAAACTTACACAATTGAGCAGCCAGTAGTGTTTCGCTTCTTCTGCGACGCCACTTCCTTTCTCCGTGGAGGTTGAAGCACAACCTTGATTGCAGTATCAAAAACACCTTTCACATTCTGCCAAACAACCAACCAAATTAGCATATAATCAATTGAATTAATTCAAGTTGTTGTTGAATACAACCTGTTGAGTCTTGGAGCTGCATTCTATGTAAGCTGCTGCACTAATCTGTTTCCTCAGCTCCTCGCCCAACACAAGTTGAGCCCGCCTTTGTCAACACAATCAAATACCAAATCCAACAATACAAAAAAGAAAGATGTACACACTTGGGCTGTGGTGATGATGTTAGATCCTCCTATATGATCAGCAAGATAACCCCTGTCGTCCCGGAGATCTACACAGGGAAAACGTGTAACCAATGTGAGCCTATTATATCACATATGTCTCCTTTTATACATTCAACCAACTTACAAACTTCAGCCTGATGCCAACTATCCTTTCTTTGATGCATGGGCTGAAAACATGAAGCTAAATAAGCATATTTAACTATGAAAGAGAGATTATGTTAATACACAAGAGCATCTGCCAATTAGTTAACTGTATTAATACAAGTACTATCTGGATAAGTCAAAGGCCTATCTTCAAAAACAATATTAACAATACCTGCACTGCAGTAAATTTACAATGTATACATCAATAGTCACCTGCTTCAAAAACAAGAATATACGAAGCATGTACATTTCTTTACCATCTCAGACATCCACTTACCATCTCTACCAAGGCGTATTTATTTTCCAAAGCGAATACAAATACAAAATTACAAATACGATAGTAGAACAAAACTAGCACCAATGATGGTTGGAAAGCTCCGTTAGAAGAACTCCGGTTGGAGGGATATGATAATGTCAAGAAGGAAAGTTTACGATAGTTTGTCAGGCATAAAAAGAATATTAATAATGTCATCACATACTCTAATGGACTGCTCTTAGCTTTTAATCAAATTCTAGTATCAGATAATTGATTGATGAAATTCATGTTCCTGATAAACTAACACAAGAATAGATAGTATCTATATTTCTTCTTATATTTAAATGAATGACAATATATCTTAATCTAACATTTAGATTGAAACTAACCTGCGAATCATGCTGATTATAACCACTAAACTGGGGACCAAAACGGGCAAGTTTCCCCTAAAATACACGAGGTGCAACTGGAGTTCGACCAGAAGACCATAGTTTCCTCAACAATTCACCAAATGCGAGTGCAAGCTCTCCCTGCAAGATGAGAATAGTCTGAACACTTGCTGAAGAAAACTGAATCTTGATAGCAAAAAACACACACAAACAGAAGAAGTAGTAGAACACCATATGAAATTATTCACATCAATTCCCAACATGGCATCAGCAACGAGAAATTTTTCCGAAATTTAGAGATTAAATTAAACAATAGATAAGTGGTGATGGTTCAGAAGATAATAGCTCATCAAAACATCATTTGAGTTAAAAAGCTAAGCATTTTTCACAACATTTAACAATAAAAAATAGTAAAACTAAAAATTAAAAATAAAATTAGTGAAAACCAAATCTGAAATTAAAGAGAATGAGGGGAGAGAGAGGAGAGCAGAGGCGGCGACGACCGTCAGCGCTGCATGCGCCGCCGCGGCCGCCGCGAACAGGAAAGATGGAGATCGAGATGGAGAACTGAGAGAAGGAGAGAGAAATAGATCTTGAGAGAGAGAGAGAGAGAAAAAAAAAGGTGTTACCTGAGGCAGGGAGCAGCTGTGCGAGGCGGCGGTGGTAGTGGCGGGATTCGCCGGAGGGGCGAAATTCAGAGAGGAAAGAGAGGCTGAAAACCCTAGAAATTGAGGATTTTGTTCTTGGGGAAAAAATAGGGCACAAAAGGGAAGGAGAGGAGGAGGAAGAATAGGGGCCGACCTCGCCGCGCCAGAGGGAGGCTGCGATTCAGGGCGGCCGCTCACCGGAGTCGACAGAGAATGGCGAGAGAGAGGGGTACCGTTTCAAACTTTAGAGAAGAAGGAGACTGTGGGTTCGCTAGTGTGTATTAGGAAATTAGGATTTTAATTTTTTATAATATTATTAAAATTAAAAATAAATATAAAAAATAATACATAACGGTCTTGAGACGCTCATATATAACGGTTAAAACAACCGTTATAAAAAGATGCTCATAGATAACGGTCGGCTTAACGGTTTTGTAGTACCGTTATGTATGTAACTAATAGATAACGCACAAACATAACGGTTTAACTCAAACCGATATCTAAGTGTATGGACAACACTACATAGATAACGATTTTTTGTAAAAACCGTTATCTATTCCAAAAATGCGCTCATACATAACGGTTTTTTAAAAAAACCGTTATGTATGAAGTGTTATGTATGTGCATTTTTGTAGTAGTGTTAAGAGTATCAATATCAGAGTCATTTAGCCGCTCTCTGATGACACTTACCACCCTATCAATGTCTTGAGCAGTCGGCTGATCAGACCTAAACAGATTTTCAAAGAATTCCTTAATAATATGAGCTTTTTCAGTCTCCTCTGTAACCCAAGTACCTTGTGCGGTCCTTAGTTTTTTAATCAAATTCTTTTTCCTCCTCTTCGATGCCTGAGCATGAAACGCACTCGTATTCCGATCTCCATTTAGTAGCCAGTTAGTTCGAGCTCTCTGCTTCCAGTGTGCAGCCTCTTGCTCAACGGCATCCTCTATCTGCCGTGAGATATCAAGAAGATGTTGAGGCGTTTTTTTACCTTCTCCATGAGTCATCAAATGTTGCCTTTCCTTCCTCAGTTTGATGATTTTTCCCCCAAATTATTGAATTTGCTTCCCGCCCATCTTTTCAGAAAGTCCTCACAGTGTGCGAGCCTCCTAGGGAGCTCAACAACTTCTTGTAGGGCAGTCCATTCACATAAAAAGTCGGGAACAAAATCCTTTTCAATAAACCATTTATCTTCAAAGTGAAATCTTCCTCTACCACGAGTAACAATGGTCCGACTGCTTTCCTCCACCCTGCAAAGCACAGGCCTGTGATCCGAGCCAAAGAAGTCAAGATTCTTGGTGCAGGCATATGGAAAGCTCTGCTGCCACTCTCTATTTCCCAGGAACCTATCAAGCCGTAAGAATATGGGATCCTCTGCTCGCTTATTAAACCATGTTGGAGTCTTGTCCTCATATGCTAACTCTTGTAGGCAGCTGTAGATAAGGGCATTACGGAATGAGTTCATCTGACTCAAGGGGCGAGCACGTCCTCCCTGTTTCTCATTGTCCGCAACAATCTCATTGAAATCCCCCCCGTTAAGCCAGGGCCGTGCCTCTCCACATTCCTGATCACTTAATCGTTTTAAAAGCTCCCATGAGAAACATCGTTGTTCTGTAGCCGGGTTCCCATAAAAACCCGTAAACCTCCAATTAGTGTCATCCTTTATCACCAAGCAGTCAATATGTCCAGGAGAATAGGAAAGGATAGTAACATCAATAGGTGTCTTCCACAATAAGATCAGGCCACCTTTTTGTCCAACCGCGTCAACCACAAACAAACCTTTGTACCCTAACATAGCTTTCCAAAACTGACATTTTATAGCAGTGAGTCTCGTTTCACATAAGAACACCAAGCTCTGGGATGTCTCGGCAAGAAGTTGCCAAAGTTCGTGGAATGCATAGGGACTCCCCAATCCCCGTGCATTCCAGACTAGGTAATTCATGGCTCTCGGCGGGGCTGCTCGGCGGGGCTGCTGAGCAGCCTCCGCCGTTAGATCATTGGGAGAAATAACACCACCCTCATCTTCACGTTCAATTCTGGCATGTTTTCCTTTGGGGCCATTTCCTTCTGCATTCAAAAGCAGCCCTCCTGTTCTTTTGATGTTTTTGGCTTCCTTTGAGGGACTATGTGTGTTGTTGTCCCTTCCTCTTCATCCCCATATTTGTTTTCCCTGGCTAACCTCTTCCATGATCGTTTCCCGTTCTGTTTTTTATTCTTAATAAGAGAGGTTGCAGCCGTCTTTGCATTAATCTGCGGAATATTCGCAACCTCCTTCCCCTCTCCCTGTTTAAAATAGATTTCTCTTTCCATACTCTCTTTATGGTCTATCCGATCTTCATGCATCTGTTCCACCCCATAGTTGTTGACCGGGGATTCTTTATCTGTTACCTCGGTGTCTTTACTATTATTACCACCTTCACAGATGAGATTGTCCTCTCCTCCCACAAGATTTGTCGTAAGAGCCATGCTATCATTTTCCACAGTGTGCGTATCAAGAGTCTCACTGGGATGAGATCGGAGAGCCTCTCCTCTTGGTGGTGGCCGTGGACCAATTGGGTTTGCCCTTAGAGACATGAGGGGTCCTGCGCGTGAGGGTGATGTCTGTTGTCTCTGCTGTTGAGGACGTCTATAGTCCACACCCCTCCCAGCCTTGAGCCATATGCCAAAGGTTGGATTTTTCTTAGCTTCCTCATCAAGGTCACAATTTCGCATATAGTGGCCAAGTTTTCCACACGCGAAGCAAAAGTGGTCAGGTAGTCTCTCATATAGAACTAACACCAAAACAGGTTGTTCTTGGCCCTCAACGGCAATTGGCACACATCGAACAAGCGGTTCGGCTATGGATCGTGTTATTTTGACTCTGGCGTACCTGCCTAAACACAAACCACCACTGCCATGGTCCACTTCTATAACCTGCCCAATTTTGTCACCCACGCGTCTCACAATGTCTGCCGTCATGCAAGTAATTGGCATGTTGTGTAACTGCACCCACATCGTAATTTTATCAAATAAAACATTGCCAGCAGTATTATCCGTCTCAGTTTTAGTCAATATCATAAGTTCATGAAAATAATGCCACGGGCCATCTGAGAGAATTCGGTCTCTGTCAGATTCAAGATCGAGTGATATCACGAAGATGTTGCATCCCACCAGTTCAACATCCATGGTACCTCTCGGTTTAAGAAACGTAGGCAGATTTTGACGCAGTGCATCGCGATTGACCAGGCGCTCTGAGAATATCTTGCCCAGTATGAGTTTTTTTGCTATCTTACTTCCTTGATCCTTCTCAGTTTGTGTAAGAGTAATTCCTTTTAAACTCGCCTCCGTTGATAGTCGCAACTCCTCCACCCTTTTTGTGATTTCCTCAGGATCCATAGATAAAAACAGAACCAGAAAAAGAAAACCAGAAAAAGACCGAAAAAACCACAATAACCAGAGAACCACCAGCTTCACCTTCACAATCAGCCAAGGACGACAACCAGGTTCAGAGGAAAATGAGAAATCGACTCTGGAATTCCCAAAATTATAAAACCAGTAAGTAAAGATCAAAGTCGGGTGGTGACGAAAATTGTAATTCAAGAAAGGATTGGGTATGCGTGAGATGTGTCTCTTCCGTAGAAAACCACCAGAACCAGAGAAACCCCAAGCTTCACTTCCAAAATCAGCGAAGGATGACAACAATCCGAGGAAAGAAGACTGCACTCCCAAACCCTAGTCGCCAAGGTTCAGAGGAATTTTATTCAACTAATACTTTTAGATTGCTATATTCTTTAATTGAATGTAAGGAAGCAAAGGAATAGGACACTATATTGGAGAACAAACAGGCAACTCCTATGTTGCAACTGGAAGCTCGGTTAAGCAAATCCCAAGAGGAGAAGAGCTCTCCATGAGAGGCCCTACACAAGAATCACAATCCAATCCTTGAAGAAACTCTGAATTGTATCAAGCCCTATATATTTTTAAACAACCGATTTCTAGGGAAGGCATTTATAAGGCTGATAAAAACAATGGATATTTTGTGTTTGATTTTGTGATAATTTGAATATTTAATTGTAATTATATATAGTTAAAATATTTTTATTTAAAGGTCTAAAGTTTGAATATTATTATAATAAAATATAATATGAGATAATTTTATGAAAATGCCATATTCAAAATTCAGATGCGTAATTTTGATATTTAATATTCGAAAGACTTTTATTTAATATATATTCTCCTCATTCTACAAATATAATTGCAAGAGAGATTGGTACAAATTTTAATAATTGTAATTTAATATATCGTGATTGGATAAAAAGGGTTTATAATAGGAGTAGTTTTAACAATAAATGAGTAATATTGATAAAAGTATATTTTTGTTTCAAGCAAATGCTTCTGATTCTGATGCAAAAGAAACCAAAGAATTTGCAGAATGAATACTTAAAATAGGTGACAGTACAGCCGGACAAAGTCTTGGTGATTAAGAATCTGTTGTGGCATTATCAGAAGATATCCTTATACGCGATGCAACAAATCCAATTGCAACTATAGAGGAAACACATACAATGACGTCATGAATAATGCTTTTGATCCAGAAATGTTTAAGAATAGAGCTATCTTGGCCCCACCAATGAGATGGTTGATATGATCAATGATTACGTCATGTCTCTAATGTCTACCAATGAAAGGAATGAACATGTATTCTTGGTTGAATATCTCAACACAATCAAGTGTTCAGAATTGCCGAGTCATGAAATTAAATTGAAAGAGGGATGCATAATCATGCTTCTCAGAAATATTGATCCATCTAATGAGCTTTGCAATGACACTAGGCTAATAGTAACTCAGCCTGGGGGAACGCGTAATTGAAGGCAAGCTCATTTTCAGAAAGAAAAAAAAAAATGCGAGCAAGATAAAAATACATAATCATATATTTTATCACTCATGCAAAATAAGCGCCCTAAAATACGATGTTATCTAATTGCTCTTACAAGTACTCTTTATCTATATACCAATTTCAACACAAATAAGCATAACATATGTGACCAAGCACATATCCTAAGCTCGTTGACAATCCAAAGCGTTGACCGGGTCGACCTAAAAAGGGTATGGAACGTCCGCAAACTCCACTGAATCCGATTGACAGTATAAAAAGTCGGCTTTGGAATGCAGAGGGTCCAAGCATGCGGGTTATGAATAAGGGCGCTGTTCTTGACACTCCGTCGCCGGTGGAGTTCTTGAATAAAGTGCACAATGCTCAGTCTAGAGGAGCGCTTATGCAAAATTTTGTGGTTCACTCTTCTTCTTCAGACGCAGCTCGAGCTATGTCGGCTGTGGTTTCTAAAAGATGGGGAGATATGCTGGATGACGAAGAATCTTTTGACGAGGATGATCAAATGTTCTCTTAGTCTTGGTTGTTTTTCGGTTATCCGTGACTTCTTGCGGGTGCTTTCGCTTGAACCTCTTTATTCTTTTTTTAATAAACTTTCTATTTCAGCATATGACCAAGCACATATCACGTATCATCTAACATCGCATTCAACTACTATCTTGTTATTCTATAGTCTTGGTCTTGTTCGCCTGTTTTACTTTTATTTATTTTTTATCCTAATTTTTATTAAATTATATATTGAGATTAAGAGTAATGTTTTTAGTTAACTTGAGAACTTGGCACGAATTCCAAAGTTGAGATGAACTTATAGAGAGACATGCACAATGTCATGCCGACTTCTCTTAGGGATCACTGGGAGTATCTGTCGAAAGTCACCTCCTAAATCAAATCCATTCTCAGTAATATTCAAGCGTTCAATTGATTCAGAAACAATGGTTCTAAAGGCTAAAAACGATTTTCCACTCATGATTGATTTGGCATGCTAAAAGTTAGGCTTATTTTCTAGTACTGTTATTTGTCCCTCTTTAAGAAACTCGTGAAACTTTGTCTTGAACCTATTGGGACAGATGCTTGAATTTTGTTTCTCTTCATATTAAAAAAAAATATGTCATTAGATTGTATAAATTGAAAATTAATAATTTTACAAAGCTATTTATTCAATAAAATTGTGGTAAAACTTACCCATTCATTAATAACCAGTGCTTCCTTGCCCAATTTATCTTTTTTGAACCCATAAGCACAAAATTTTGACCACCACATTTTTATTTCAAATTTTTGGATTAATAGCATTCAAACGAATAGATTCATTATTCGTCGACATTTCCTATATATAGAATAAGTAAATCAATTATCAAATACGCAAGCCATAATATAATTTGTCACATTTTAAATCTGAAATCATCGCCGCCGTGGTTCCGAAATCTCAGGCGACGTTGTCGCCCTAAGGCCGACGTTGCTCCGCCTGAAAACGCCGCCACCGCCGCGCACAGAGTCGCTGCTGCTGTCTCTCAGATTTAGGGGAGGCCGCTCAAAATTGAGCCTTAATTCTCCCCCTTCCAGATCGAGCCCTAGCTCTTCTCCTGCCGATTCAGTTCGGCCGTTGCCGCCGCGTGTGGAATACCTGCAAATCGGCGTCCTCCATCTCTCTACACATGAAGTCTGAAGTCAAAGCCGGCTGCTCCTCTCTCTCCTGTAACGGACTAATCGCCGCCGCTTCCACTCCGGTGGAGTCGTCGGGTTCGAGCCACGCCGTTGCTGTTAAGTAGGTAAACTTGCCTATTCTAGGCTAAGTAAGAGTAATTAGGTAGGGTAAATGTGTGTTCTTGATTAGTGGAATAAAAGATAGGCATCAGTAGTTATTCTTGCATCTTCGATATTCATATGTGTGTGTGTGTGTGTGTGTGGGTGTGTTCTTATTCTGAATGTTCTTCAAAACTTAAGCTTGACTACCAAACAGATAATGTTGTTATTTCTTGGATATTTGGCATCTTGGATTGTAAATAGTATCTTCTGCTTATAACCTATAGTTGCTGATTATGTTCTTGCGGCGCAGTTAACGTTGCGGCGGGTCATGGATACTGCAAAGCAAGTCACTAAATCTGGAGAGTTGAACGAGTTCTCAATGGTCTTGCTAAACAATACCCTCTCCTTGGCTTTGGGACTTTTGCTCATTTTTGTTTTCAATGAGGTCGATTATCTTTCACAAACGTGAGTAACAATTTCTGGTATATTATCTTAATTCAAGCAACTAATGATTTGCTTTATGAGCGGAGCATCTGTTATTAATTGATCGGTGCATGCATTTATAGAACTTGTAAATTTATAGGTCAAAATGTGTGAAGTGAGGTAATGGAAAAACAAAGTTGTTCATCTATACCTACCTTGTTTTATTTGGTTTCTTTGTCGGCAATTGCAGACCACTATTGAGACTGCCTACGTTCTGGCTGGTGATGACTTTTAGTGGATTCCTAGGTTTGGCAATCAGCTTCACGTCCATGTGGTTTCTCCATCATACAAGGGCTACTACGTACAGGTAATTTCGTGAAGCTTTCCATTTCTCGACCTTGTGTAGCTGAAGAAGTATTGTCTTGGATATTCTTTCCTGGATAGTGAATGATGTAGAACACGATGCTCAAAAAGCAGAATTGCCTTGCCTTCATATACACAATTCCCATGAACACTGGCGGATGCAGCTTGGAACATGGGGGTGCAGCTGCATCCCCAAAAAAAAAAAAAAAAAATTAGTAGTATTAATATTCATATATAAATTATTTTAGATTTAGTTTTTGCACCCCCAATTAAAAATTTTAATTCAAAATAAAAGAGAAATTCAGTTTTTAAAATCCTAAATTCCATTGGCCCAACTAAAAAGAGAGCTCATCATCTCTTTCTTTTTCATTCTTTTGATCAAGCCCATCATTTAATCAATCAATTACCTCAATTCTTAATTAAACAAAAAAGTTGAAAGTATACATTTTGCATTTGGAATGCAAAGTTATTACTATTATATTTGTATTTTAGTAAAAAAAATGTCTAAAATGTATTGAAGGCCTCAAAAAAAAAAAAATCCGGGGGCTACAGCCCCCGAACCCCCGTAGAAGTTCAACTCCCTCAAAAAAATCCTAACTTCACCAGTGTTTATAAGATTATTTTTTGCACCCTCAATTTAGAAATCCTGAATCCGCCACTGCCCATGAATATAAAGCCAAACAGATCCGTGTACATGTTTGAAAACCAGTTATGTAGAGTTTGCTAGACGAGTGCATGCGAGCGTGGAACATCCTTATATCCTTACTAGACTTTTTGTCACTAGTCCACTAGACTAGACTGTAACTACCTTAACTTTGTGTTGTAACTGTTTCTTTGATAGACCAGCGTAATTGTTTTTGCACATCCTAATTAAGCCACCCAGTTTTCTCTGCGTTTTGTTGGTGTAGTCTTTTTGCTAACCCATTTCACGTCATACAGCCTCGTCGGGTCATTGAACAAGATACCCCTTTCTGTTGCTGGAATCTTCCTCTTCAAAGCAACAAGTTTGGAGAACTCCGCAAGCATTTTCTTTGGTAAGTTTTTATCGATCAATCGTGTTGGACTTTAACAGTAAGATCTTTAGTTTTGATTTGTATATTCTTATTCTTGTCTGCATTGATTGTGCTTTTGTTAATCAGACCTGTGCCACTCGTTTGCAGTTTTGGATGCGAGCAGTTGCTGCCAGGAAGAGCATTTGATAGTCAGCAACTTTATGATGATTTTTAGGTTCAGAGGATGCTGTTTATGACTTGAGATTCCTCTGTAGCTTAGGTTCCTAAGTTTGAGGGGTTTTTTTTTGACTGATCAAGAAAATATTTTCCAGAATTCAGAGAAAAAAAAATGTGAAGGTTCATTTCTTTTCCATTTCTTAATTTGTATGCTTAAAAATAGCATGATCGATCAATGAAACTGTTTGTTCTTTTCTGAAGCAAATATGTGTTTTTCTTACATAAATTTGGCTCCATTTTTCTACAGCTTCTCTGTGTAGTGACTCTCTCTCTCTCTTGTCTGAATGTTCAGGTTGTGAGAATGACTACTCCGACTACTCAGTTCGCGCCCTCCAGCGGCGGCGGAAAATAGAGAAGAAGGAGAGGAAGAAGATCCTGTGTGATTGAAGGAGTTTCTAGAGAAATCCGAGCTCAAAGTGAATGATGAATTCACGTCCAAATGCTTCGAAGTCAATAATAGTTTGTTGTATTTTAATTGTAGATTGAATTGATTCGAATAATATTTTGTTGTATTTTGATTGTTGATTTAGAGGAATTGATGTATTTTGATGGTAGATTGAGTTGTTGTATTTTGGTGTTGTACAACAATTTGATTGAACTATATAATTATTTTTTTAATGTTCTTAAATTCACAACCAAATTTATGAATTTACAGCAGTAGCTTAATGTTTTTGAATTCAAGACCACATCTATGAATTCACAACTTAATATTCTTGAATTCACAACCAGATCTATTAATTCACAACTAAAACTCGAATTCACAATCAAAATAAATTCTAGTTTTAATTGTGAATTCAAACTTTAAAAACTCAAATTCACAACTACTTGAATTCACAACCAAAATAAATTTTAGTTGTGAATTAAATTCTGATTGTGAATTTTACTGGTTGTGAATTCCCAACCAAAAAATTCTTGCTATGTATTAAATTTTGGTTGTAAATACACAACCAAAAAATTCTTGTTGTGAATTCGACTGTTTAGGGTTTAGGGTTTAGATTGGGTTTAGGGTTTAGGTTTTAGGGTTTATGGTTTAGGGTTTAGGGTTCAGTTCAGTTTCAGTTCAGTTGTGTATTCACAACTAGGGTTTAGGCGTAGAGTTTAGTGTTTCAGTTCAGTTCAGTTGTGAATTCACAATCGTAACAATTCACAACTAGGGTTTAGGATTTAGATTGGGTTTAGGGTTTAGGGTTCAGTTTAGTTCAGTTTCAGTTTCAGTTCATCAGTTTCAGTTTAGTTGTGAATTCACAACTAGGGTTTAGTGTTTTAGTTCAGTTCAGTTGTGAATTCACAATCGTAACAATTCACAACTAGGGTTTAGATTGGGTTTAGGGTTTAGGGTTTAGGTTTTAGACTTTAGGGTTTAGTTTTTAGGGTTTAGGGTTCAGTTCAGTTTCAGTTTAGTTCAGTTTCAGTTCAGTTGTGAATTCACAACTAGGGTTTAGGTTTAGGGTTTAGGGTTTAGGGTTTAGTGTTTAGGGTTTCAGTTCAGTTGTGAATTTAATGTTTCAGTTCAATTCAGTTCAGTTTCAGTTAAGTTTCAGTTCAGTTCAGTTGTGAATTTAGTGTTTTAGTTCAGTTGTGAATTCATAATCGTAACAATTCACAACTAGGGTTTAGGTTTAGGGTTTCAGTTTAGTTGTGAATTTAATGTTTCAGTTCAGTTCAGTTGTGAATTTAGTGTTTCAGTTCAGTTGTGAATTCACAATCGTAACAATTCACAACTAGGGTTTAGGTTTAGGGTTTCAGTTTAGTTGTGAATTTAATGTTTCAGTTCAGTTCAGTTTAGTTGTGAATTTAGTGTTTCAGTTCAGTTGTGAATTCACAATCGTAATAATTCACAACTAGATTTAAGAATTCACAACCAGGTCGATGAATTCACAACTTAATGTTCTTGAATTCACAACTAGCTCGATGAATTCACGACTTAATATTCTTGAATTTACAACCAAATCTATAAATTCACAATCAAAATAAATTACTGTTTTAATTGTGAATTCAAACTTTAAAAACTCAAATTTCACAACTACTTGAATTCATAACGAAAATAAATTCTAGTTGTGAATTCGACTGATTGTGAATTCTGTAACAGCCCGGCTCCAGAGTTGACGGTTGTCCCCACAGACCAATACGAGTCTTTTCTAGCGTGTTTTGTCCTCACTCGCACGCTCCCTAAGAAACTTCCCAGGGGGTCACCCATCCCGAAATTGCTCCAAGCCAAGCACGCTTAACCTTGGAGTTTCTTCCGTGTGGGCACCAGAAAAGAAGATGCATCTTATTGATATGAGTAGCCCAATCAAATCCTTTAAGCTCTCCTCGAATATGCAGTCTCATACCTGCATATTCTCGGAATCCCTCTCGTTCGGGTGTGTTCCGGTTCATCCCTGCGCCCCTCCGCTTGGAAGTCTTAACCCGAGCCGCTCTTTGTCCGTGCTTCTTTGCACCGGCGATCACTCCGTACTTCGTCCCCGGGCGTCACAGGCCCACCAACTTCCGCTTGGTTCGTCCCCGAACCACACCGTACTGGGAGAGGTTCGGGTCTGATACCACCTGTAACAGCCCGGCTCCAGAGTTGACGGTTGTCCCCACAGACCAATACGAGTCTTTTCTAGCGTGTTTTGTCCTCACTCGCACGCTCCCTGAGAAACTTCCTAGGGGGTCACACCTTGGAGTTTCTTCCGTGTGGGCACCAGAAAAGAAGATGCATCTTATTGATATGAGTAGCCCAATCAAATCCTTTAAGCTCTCCTCGAATATGCAGTCCCATACCTGCATATTCTCGGAATCCCTCTCGTTCGGGTGTGTTCCGATTCATCCCTGTGCCCCTCCGCTTGGAAGTCTTAACCGGAGCCGCTCTTTGTCCGTGCCTCTTTGCACCGGCGATCACTCCGTACTTCGTCCCCGGGCGTCACAAATTCACAACCAACATAAATCTGGTTGTGAATTAAATTTTGGTTGTGAATTTGTTTGTTGTGAATTCACAACCAAAAAATTCTAGTTGTGAATTAAATTTTGGTTGTGAATTCGACTGGTTGTGAATTAAATTTTGGCTGTGAATTCGACTAGTTGTGAATTCACAAACAAAAAATTCTGGTTGTGAATTCTCAATTCACAACCAGTGTGAATTCACAACCAAAAAATTCTGGTTGTGAATTCTCAATTCACAACCAGTGTGAATTCACAACCAATTTTAGTTGTGAATTCACACTGGTTGTGAATTGCGGGATTTTTTAAAGGGGTGATGTAAAGTGGACATTTTTTTAATTTTTAATATGGAAGGGTATTTTGGTAACAATGGTCATTTTTTAATATTTTTATCTTAGTGGACAATTTTTAATTTTACAATATGAAAGTGGCCATTTTAAAAATCCACTCTTTTATTTATCTGAAATTCACACAATAGATTCTTATTCTTTACATTGTACATCGTAGTCTATAACACACATAATCTACAGTTCAATTTTTAACCGTAACTAATTTATTCCGCATCGCAGTATACGTGTACCTTTGTCTATGATTTAAATGAACGTAATCTATGTTTACAAAAGACCAATATTTTAAAACCGTAGTCCTCATGAAACATAGGCTATAGTTTGCACGTAGTCTATGAGTAGAAAAGCCTACATTGTACAAAAATAAACTACAATTTGCAATATAGTTTATACTTACTAATACGATTTATAACCACAGTAAAATATCGTAGTTCACACTTGTTTTAAAATCTTAAAATCCAAAGCGAAATTAAAATTCAATAAATTTTATTACATTTAAAATCAAATATTTCATCCAGCAATCTTGTTAAAAATATAAATACAAATTTCATACCTAAAATTAACCATCAAATATAAAGTATCAAGTACATATCATCAATGCAAAACCTTTACTCATCAACTTTATCAATCAACACCACTTTATCAACATCATTTTTCTCCTTGTATTTTCTTCACCCATCCACAAAAACAGTTGCTTAATAGAACAAATTCCCTTTCCTTCTATATCTCTATCTTTCCCTTTTTCAGCTTCAAGTTGAGAAACTCTTTCTTGTAGGCTAGTTATCAAGTTAGCATATTGTTCGATCACCTCGTGCCTTTCTATATTCTTGGGATATTTGAATAACACATAAGACATGACACAGAAGGAGTAATGTGAAAAAAAGGCTTTGAATTGTGATGTTTCATCCCCTCGGATACAAGTTTGTCTTAAACTCGACTCACACACATGTGATGCCCAGAAGAAGCACATGCCAACAATTAAAAAGATCTAATAGATGCCAAAGACAAAAAAAATGTTCTCTCCAGTTTGATAGATGTTTAGTCATGACACTAACAAATCCTATAATATCATGGTAGGAACATTAGCACTCACCGGGCAAGAAGAATCAATCCATTTAGACATACAAGAGCAATGAAAGGAGTGATTGCAGATTGTAGCGAGAATTCCAGCAGAGTATCTTGGTCTAGTCACTCTGCAAACCATTGAAAAGTGGTGTAAACCATAAGTTACAAATCTTACATATCCAATATCTGCATCTTATCCATGAAAATGAAGTCATATTTTCCAAAAAGGAATTTCAAAAAACACTACCAAGACAAATTGCGCAAGTAGGCAGCTGTGTAGAGCTTTCAGAGGAAGGCTGTATATTGTATATCTACAGAGAAGAACATGCGGCAGCTTCCCTCCTGCATGCAAGGACAAAAAGGTTAAGAATATGAAGCATGGTATATATATAAGAAAATTACATAAAAAAGCCTTCATTAAAATATATACTGACGAAGAAATTAGGCACTGAAAATATAGTCCACCAAGGTTTTAGGCTCGCCAAATGCTATGATGTTCAAAGCTCTAACTATTAACTTGGCCCCCTCTTCCAGTTTCTCTCGATCTTCTTGACTGATCGCCTCAAACTGTTTGATATCCAGAATTCTGGCATGAGACCTTGCCCTTTCCCGTTTCAGTATGCAAGCTAAGGTAAAACAAAGTTTGCGACAGGATCGAGTTTGTAATGTTGAGAAAAACTTGCTCTCAAATATTCTTCCATATTTCCACATTTGTCTAGTGTGGTCTTCATCATGATTCATCATCAGATTGAATGCAGCGACCAAGGCAACAATTTGGGGATGAAAACTTGGAGAGTATATGGCCCGAATCAGGTCTCCAGGAGAAACATTCATAGCAAGACAAATGTTGTATGCTATTGGTACAATGTGCATCCCTGTATGAGACAGATGAATATCATAAAGAAACTTCTGAACACTTGTAATATTGCCACCTTCATTCATGTTATACAGAATTCTGTATAATGTCGCTTTCATTATATCTGAAACAGAGAAGTGATGGCGAATCTGTTGCAGGACGTTTCCGAGTGGTTTAGGTGCTGTAATAGGGGTCTCGATCAAGTAAAACTTCCGGTGTCCATTCAAGATATGAGTCCAAGAACGGCAATAGTTTTCTGATGATCTTGTAAACATCTTTAACATTGAAGCTGCTATAAAAGCATAAGCTCTTGCTTTCTCAAACTTTGTTCCCTTCTCTGATACTGTACAAGGTTTCCCAGGTTTATATGTAACTGTATTTTCAAGGCTCATCAGTTTAGAGTCTCTTTCTCTTGCTAGCTTGTCTACTGATACAATTCTCTCGGTATTTCCAATTCCTGGAGCATGTAAATGGAAAGCTAAAAGAAGTATGGAACCGACATGTCGTTGCGATATCCCAGCGGTTAAGTTTGTTAAGAGTTCATTACCCAAACGTATGATAGCGTCTTCAGATAATGTCTCTAATATGAGAGCATCTTTTTGAGACCAAGCTCCATCCTTAAAATCATTGTGAGACACTCCTTCGTCACTTAAATCCGGTATGTCCTCCGATGCAGATTCGGTAGTCTCACTTGTGCTTTTGTAGGTGTTTGCTTCCTTAGATTTTGGGGTTTCTTCCTTCATTGTGCTCTCCTTGAATTCTTCTAAAGGGTCTTTATTATTCTTGATGCCCTTTGCACTACAGAACATCTTCGACGCCTCCATTTGATCAAACTGCAAGAAATGCACAAGACGGCTTCCCGAGTTATGAACTTATGATGATAAAATTAGAAACAATATACTATATATATATATATGAGCTTCATTGTGTTGTTTTGTTTTGTGAGTTTTGCTCTCCAAAACCACAAGGTCTACAAGATACTATATATATATATATGGAGAGAGAGAGAGAGAGATCACCTCAAGTGATGAAAAACACTTTCCATTATGGAGAATACAATATGTTCAATATAAAAGAGAAAATTTACACTAAAGAAGGACCAACACTTTTCTTTCGCACTTTGCATCATCATAATTATAATCTAAAACAGCAGACGAAATTCGCGCAAAAAACTATCTCGAAAATGGAAGTACAATAAGAACGATTAATTAGTTCTAAAATGATCTCATATCAAAATTATAGGTTTCAGTTAAATAATCGAGTTCGTCTACCGCAACCATTAGTCCTAAAATGAAAGTAATATACTCCATATTGATATAGTAAATGCAAGTACAACCACGCACATAGAATATTATAATCGATCATTCCAAGAAATCAACAGGGAAGGCGATTCAAAATATTGTATGCACTATTACGATTCATAAATTTAGAAACTCAAAACTAAATACACTCACCTTCAACTCGTCAGGCAGAGGAAGGCGGCGGCGGCGCGGTGACTGGTAACGGCAGCGTGAGAGAGACGGCGGTTTGAGGGAGAGAGACGGAAAAAGGCGACGGGTATGAGAGAGAGGGCGGGTTTTAGGGGGAGAAATACAAAATGAGCCGATTTGTCTTTTATTATTATCACAATCACAATCACAAATTTATAGTTGATGTCTTTTATAATTTTGTAGTTTTATGTTATTATCAAGAATAAATTATAGTAATTATAATATAATGAAACTAAACATGGATTCATTTAAAATATTTTAATAATTAATTGAAACTAAAGATAAATTCTAAATTAAACAAATTAATACCTTAAAAAATATTTGAAAGTGGAAAAACTAAGGGGATTGTATTTAATTCAGAATTTAAAAGATTTTTGACAGATTTTCTTATAATTTGTGGAATCTGTTAAAATATCAGATTTTGGCGCATCGTTTGGGCATTTTCTAAAAAATATCCCACCCTCAGCATAATTACAAAACAATATCCATCGTTTTATTTTTTTCTTATTTATGGCCCGCAAAAATGTCACAGCCCGCCCTAACTAAGGATAGTTAAGCCGAGTGATCTACGACTAGGGATGGGGTTAAAGAAGAAGGGGAAGAAAAGGGGCGTCATTTATAGCCGTAACACTTACTCATCTTAATAAAACTCGTCATTTTTATTCATGAATACTCAATTGGAAATAGTCTATGAAAGACAGCATAAAACTTAATTAATATCATTAATCAAGTTATACATCATATGAAACCATTCTCTTAAGACTCAAAGTATGACATAACATACTATAACATCAACAACATCTTGCAGCGGAAAGTAGCTAGACATATGTATGAAGACATATTCTAGACAGGTTAACTATTTATTAACAACCCTGGAGACTCCGCTCATTGCAGCACCATCATCACATCAGCTCAACCTGCACATTTAGAAAACATATGCAGGGCTGAGTACAAAAGCACTCAGTGGGCACGTATGCCTAGGTATAAAAATACATGCTTCAAAACTGTAAATTGTCATGCCATCATAAACAGTACAGCAAGGGAGTTTTTCGCTAAAAAGGCCCAAGCTTACTAAGTTCATTTGTGATTCTTAAAGTTCGTCTGCAGACTAAGTTCTCTTGTAATCTATCATATCTGGAACTTTGTGCCGGAGAGGTGGCCACCTCTCACGGTCACTTGACCGGCCAACCCGCTAGATGACTCACGGTCACTGGTGTACACTAGTCCTGGCAGGATAGCTATCAACTGCTCAGGACCCGAATTCGATTGCATCATTGGCAAAGCCAAAGCAGATAGATATCATACTAAAATTGAAACATTTTATGGCAAGACAATACTTGAAATAACTTTAACTCAAAGATTTTGTCATGAAACAACTTGCTTGAATGTATCATTTAAACTCATTTGATATATATGAAACTGAAATTAACAGTTAGATCATCTCATGCATTCATTCGTATAAGAGGCCTACGATACGTAGGGGATCTCTATATACGTATAGTAAAAGTAATGCCCACCTGATTGCAGTGTTTTGCTACTTAAGACAATGATTCTCTTTCCTTAGCGCGATAGGTTACTCAGACGCTTTTGTTTATTTGAACCTTTAATAACACGAAAACATGTGTTCGAGTGAATAATAGAAAAGATAACAACAAATGCAGTGAATCACTATTCACTCATTTCTCTAACTACCCATATTTCCTTAAACGACTATATCTAACTCATATACAATCGTTCTTCCTTTATCAAAATACTTCATGTACCTTTGAGGATGTAGGAAATTCCATTTTATATTATTAATTTATTTATCTATTATAAATAAAGAATAATTCTATAAACATAAAACGTTTTCCTTTTCCCCATTTAATAATGCCAATCACCAATATATATATATACACATCAATAGCTCATTTATAAACTAAAAGTGATATTTTATCAACAATAAAACTTTAAAATCCTTAATAGGAATTATTTTGAATCATTTCCATCTCAACAAAACTGTATAGATTCAACTTCAACTAATAAACTGCTTTTACTCCGAACTCGTATGGAGTCGAATTTTATATCAATAGAAACCTCTTTGAGTCTAGTTTAATTGAAAAAAAAGTATGTTGAAAAACTCCAAGTAGTTTAAGAGATATAGCGATTTTCCCATCGCCTACCAGATTCGGCAGTTTCTGCCAACTGAAAGTCCAGATTTTTGAAAAAATAGCAAACGTTACTTGAATGAGCTCAAATTTTATATGTAGATAGCTAACACATATATCTTCATAGAATAAAAATTTGAGAGCTAAATATCAACATATGGTTACTGAAATAATTAACCTAATCATCTGCCTCACGACAGTTTTAGCAGATACGGCAGTAGACTTCTCGAATTTTAAAAGGGTAGTAAACGAAGTTCAAATGATATGAAACTTTGTACGAATATTTACCACACTCCCATCTATACCCCTGAAATTTCCCATAATATAATAGAAACGGGAATGCATCGAAATAAGGGCGTCAACTTACCCTTGTCCAAGTGAGCACTAATGGAAGTTGTTCGCCGGGGGTTTTTCTGGTCGTCGTTCCGCGATGGGGTTTAGCCGCGAAGGTCTACGACTTAGTTTTCCTCGTGCGAGATAGATCAGGCTACACAACGGTGGTTTCTTGATCCTTTTTCGTCGTAAGGATAGTGAGAAACGAAGGCCGTAAGTTGGCCGATGGCTAAGTCGGGAATTCGACGTTGGCCTCCGAAGGATATTGTGGCCTTTGGTCGGGAAAATATAGAGAAGGTTTCGGCCTTTCGATTGTTGGGTTTGGTAACCTGAAGATGGAGGAACGAGTACACGTTCTCGGTTCAGAGCCTAGTGACCGGTCGGCAAATAAACGGTCCGGCGAAGGGAGCTCACTTGAGCTCTTGCAATGAAGAAATTAAGGTTTTCACTACAATGCTTTTGCGGGAGTGATGAGTACTGAAATGATAATTGAAGTTTTTTGATTTGAAGCTGAATCAATCGAGTGAATTTATAGATGAATTTATGCGACAATTGGGGTAATGATAATGGAATTTTTGGCGTAGGGAGTTGGAAGGAAAGTCAGCTGCAAATCTACACTTTTGAAAAAAATAAGATTTGCTAGAAATCTGCAAATCTTTGAAGTCAGAAATCTTGAATTGGAGGGGAAGGTTGAGCATGCCATCTTTGAAAATTTTGTTTCTTTCGTGATCTTCTTTTCCTCATATCTTGGCTTTTTGGATTGCATGGAAGATATTGAGACCTTGAAAAACTTGTTGCAGTATGATGTTGCGTTGAAGGAGAAGGTGGAATAGTGTAGGAATTGATGTGTTGGATGAAAAATCGAGACATACGTGTAGTAGGATTTTGATTTTCCGTGATCTAGTTTCTCCTAGTTCTTATTCGTTTCTGTAATAATTTTCCAATTCCTGCTAATTAAATACTTGTCGTATTTATATAAATTAAATCCTCAATCTTGAGATTTAATACGTGAAAGTCGGAATTAATTCGCGACTTAATACCTTAACACATATAACGCGAAATAATAAAATTATTATGCATATGATCTCAAGTTATAATTCTAGCAATTTGATTTAAATAACACGATTTATAAAATCGGTTATAAATCTAAATTTTCTAATAATATTGATTAAATCAATAAACTGGTAAAACAAAGTCTCAAACGTATAGTTAAACCAATAAATTTAATTATTGGTTTCATTCATGACTGAATATTAAATCGCAGCTCTGTATCTCTTATACAGACTTTTGCTGAAATAATATTATCTGAACAAAATAATCACCATAAATAATTAAAAGAATTTTATAACTAATGCACATATTTAATCTAATATGTATTTAAAAGAGCGGGGCATTACATACTACCCCCCTTAAAATAAATTTCGTCCCGAAATTTGCATACCTGGTATTCTAGCTTGTGATACTAGTCATTCGTTTCATTCATCTCTTTTGTAGCCTTTTCCATCCTGTGATGGTTCCACTACATGACGAGAACAGCATTATTGCCTCGTAACACTTGAACCTTACAATCTAGTCACTAAACTGATTTCTCTTCATAACTTACGCCTTGAGCTTGGACTATCTCATATTTCTTAATCACATACTTTCTTAACTGCGAGACTTAATATTCAGTGTATACATCCACAATCCTCCACTAACCATTAGTGCACTATTCCTGACTTTCGTGAATCCTTTCGTTTTTCTTATTCTTGAGGCGAGACACATTTTCTCACCAATATCCATTTTCATTTCGTGCTTTCATAATCCTTTCTTGCAATTCACACTTAACTCTTGATGCAACTACACAGCTTGATATTGTCTCCGGATGGTGAACAATTACTAAACCGAATAAGGCAATCACCAATCAGTACTTCATATTTAGTGGTGAAACATCTTATCTTAATTTCCAATTGATGGTACCATCATAAATCTTCACTAATTCGAATCGTCTCTGTTGTCTTACATTGAAATCTCTTTGCTCGAAAAAAGCACTTCAAATTCTTGTCAGCTATAAGGACCTCACACTTAACTCCGTAGAGATAGTATCTCCAAATTTCCAACACGTGCACAACCACAACGAGTTCTAAGTCATAAGTCAAGTAATTCAACTTTGGGGCTAATGAGACATAGTGCTCAAGTTCTCTGAAGTTTAAAACAAATACTTGCTTCCTATTGATGGAGCTTTTGACACTTTAGCCGAAACAATCACCCTTCTAGTGTGAGGTTGTTGGCTTTGAGGTTGGGTTGGATCTTAAGTCTTATTCTAAAGTTCTTTTTCTATTCTCGAATTTTTCTGTTGTTTTCTTCATTCCATTTTCTTTCCTTCACCACATCTTGAGGTGGTGTATATCCAGATTGTGTCGGAGTCTTCCCATTCTCCCTTGGTAGCAGTGATTCGATGGTGAGAGTCTTGCTCGTTGGTTGCTCCTACGTAATATTTCTTTGGCTTGGTAGGGGAATTGAATATCTCATGACGCCATTCGTTTGCGAACTCCTTCACGCGTTTCTCATAAGTGTCCACCACATTTGGAGCACGTCCTGAAATTTTGTTGAAAACTCTATCATACTAGTTATCTGTCCTGGTTCTCCACTTGGGATTCCAGAAGTTGCTTTGTTTCTACCGACTATCGGTCAAAAGATAGGTTGATGCTTAGTGTATCTTTCTAACTGTGAGAATATCACCTTCTAGTACTTCGAGAACTGACAGCAAACTAAGTCATTCTAGTCATTACTGTGCTTATCGTGGTAAAATAAGATCTTATTGTGACAACTACATAGTGTGAGTCTATACATTGGGATGACGCCCTACTCAAGGTCAAAATCCTAATTGACAATCACCGAGATCTTAGTTATATGGGCTGACCAGACCCAGCACAATGAATCACTCAGTCAAATGGGAGCTTCGCCCCCAATCATGTCAACTTCTTATCTCTTATAAAGCTCTAAGTCAACTTCTAACTTAAAGCACTTACTAATAAGTGTTTCATCATAAGTTATTGATACCATGAAAGTCCATTCTATGTTGTTCTAGCCAAGCTATCATGACTAACATCATAATCATAAGCAACATAAGTTCTTATGTGAAAAACTTAATCTCACCGCTATTGAAATAGCTCAAGTGAATCCTTAGTCTTAAAGCATTGCCTCTATGTTGTAACATCTCTATGTTAAACATTTCTATCTTACCAGTCTTTACTTAAATCGATCAAGCGGTGCTATCACGATTAACATTCTCAAAGCATTCTTGGGTGGTACTCAAACGGTTTGTAAGAGGACCCATTATTCTAATCGTATAGGCAGCTAGCCTAAAACGACAACATAAAGCTTTTTCATTCATTCATACATACATACTTCTGTTTCTTTTGAAACCTTAACATATATGGACATTTAATGTCCCTTTCATGAAAACTTTGCTTATGCCGGAAAGATTCAAGGAATCTAACTCGACCATACATACATACATACATTGATTCGTTAAGGGCTCGGGTTGTCCCAAACACGAAATACATTCATTGAGTCGTTATGGGTTCGGGTAGTCCCAAACACGACAAAAAGCATTCACATAGCATCGTAAACATAAGGCGCACATTTTCTTGAAAAACTTTCATAACATCTGAATTACATATATGTATATTTTTGAAACTATTATCGTACCTTTGTTGCGGCAGTGTGACGGCGAGCTGAGGGTTACTGACATTCTTAGAAGTCTAGAGATACTATTCTAGACTCGACATCAAAACTTATGATTATCAGAGACATGAAAGGAAACTTATGCTCTATCTCATATTCTATCTCCTTACTCAACTCTATATAAACTCTCCACTCATCTCAAATCCTTAAGTTCAAGGATAGGTTTCAAGAAAATCATGGTTCCAAGTCTCGATTTGTCTCTCATATAAGGCTCGTCTAATCTCATTCAAACACATAGACAACACAATCACCTAAGGCCCATAAGAAAAACACAATCAAACATTATCAAAACATGCTTTGTTTTTACATTGACTCAACTTCAAAATCTAACCTGTTCTCGCCACCTCCACCCACCCTCCCCTACCCCACGCCCCCACCCCCTCCCCACCACCCCCCCACCCCCAATTTTTTTTTTTAATTTTTCTCGCCACCCTCACCCCCAATTTTTTTTTTAATTTTTCTCGCCACCTCCACCCACCCTCCCCACGCCCCCACCCACCCCCTCCCCACCACCCCACCCCCCAATTTTTTTTTATTTTAATTTTTCTCGCCACCTTGACCCACCCTTCCCTACTCCACGCACCCACGCACCCCTCCCCACCAGCCCCCAACCCCCAATTTTTTTTTTATTTTTCTTGCCACCTCCACCCACCCCTTCCTACCCCACGCCCCCACCTAACACCCCCCCCCAAAAAAATTAAATTTTTCTCACCACCTCCACCCGTCCCCCTACCCCACGCCCCCCACCCCCTTGCCCTTTTCCCCAATTTTTATTTTTTTTAAAAAAATTTCTTGCCACCTCCACCCCGCCCGGCCGCCCCCACTCACCCTCCCCCCACCCCCCCAAAACAAAAGTTGGATGGGGGTGGGAGTGACGAGAAAATTTAAAAAAAAATGTGGTTGGGAGGGTGAGCGGGGGGTGGGGGCGTCGGGGTAGGGGGTGGCGAGAAAAAAAAACTTGGCGAGGGGGGGGGGGTGGGTGGGGGCGTGGGGTAAGAGGTGGGGTGGAGGTGGCGAGAAAAATTAAAGAATTTTTTTTTGGGGATGAGGGGGTGGGTGGGGGTGTCGGGTAGGGAGGGGGTGGGTGGAGGTGGCGAGGAAAATTTAAAAAAAAATTGGGGGGTGGGGTGGTGGTGGGGAAGGGGGTGGGTGGGGGCGTGGGGTAGGGGGGATGGGTGGAGGTGGCGAGAATTTTTTTTTTTTTGGGGGGGGTGGGGAGGTGGTGGGGAGGGTGGTCGGTGGGGGCGTGGGGTAGGGAGGGGTGGGTGGAGATGGCGAGAAAAATTAAAAAAAAAATAATTTTGGTTGGTGGGGGGGGGGGGGTGGGGAGGGGCGTGGGGTAGGGGAGGATGGGTGGATATGACGAGAAAAATTAAAAAAAAAAAATTGAGGGTTGGGGGGGTGGGGAGGGGGTGGGTGGGGGCGTGGGGTAGGGTAGGGTGGATGGAGGTGGCGAGAAAATTTTAAAAAAATAAAAATTTTTGGGGGGTGAAGGGGGGGGGTGGTGGGGAGGGGGTGGGTGGGGGCGTGGGGTAGGGGAGGGTGGGTGAAGGTGGCGAGAAAAATTAATTTTTTTGGGGGGGGTGAGGGGGGTGGTGGGGATGGGGGTGGGGGGGGGGGGCGTGGGGTAGGGGATGGTGGGTGGAGGTGGTGAGAACAAATTAAATTTTTTTTTTTTGGGTGTGGGGGGAGGTGGCGAGAAAAATTTAAAAAAAAAAAAATGGGGGGAGGGTGTTGGTGGGGGCGTGGGGTAGTGGGGTGGGGGTGGAGGTGGCGGGAAAAATTATAAAAAAAAATGAAGTATGTCATAAAATAAAATTGAAAGTATGGCATAAAATAAGTAAGTCAATAATAAGGGTAATATTGTCATTTAACAATTTATCCATCATTTTCCCACAAAGAGAACATGTGTATAGGATAAATGAAGTATAGGATAAAAAAAAATTCCATCAAAGAGAACATAAGATAACATGAGTGGAAATGATAAAATTTTCCCACATTTTCATTTCCATCCTTTTCTCATGATAATTTTACAACCAAAGAGAACGCACCCTAAGAAAGAAATTGAAAATCCACCCCTTAAGATCATTCCCAGCAGAAATTCCAAAATTATGCTCCTATATTCCTCCCTAAAGCTTCCCTATTTAATTTTAGGATATCGATTTTATAAATGCATATACCAGATCTCCTATTTTCTACATAAAAACAATAATTATGTGTGGGCCCTACTAATTATAAGCTTAAAATAAATTTAGGATGGGTGTAAATTTAAGATTGAATTTAGGTAGGTGTAAAATTTTTTGTGGCCCTCATCCAATTTAGGGGATCTGTTGGATGCATTTTTTATCTTATTTTCAATTGTTTTAGCCTAAATTTAGAGTTAGTGATGCATTTAAGTGATCTGCTGGGAGTGCTCTAAGAAAAGGGGCAGCAAAAAAATATGGTGCAATTAGAACATATTTCCGATAAGCACGAGTCGGCAAGCTTGTTGCAGCATGAACTGCAAAATCGATCGTCTAGCTCTGGACCGATTCGATCCGGGCCATCGCTACCCTTTTTTGGTGCTTTGTTCAACCCCCTGTCATGCACCCTAGGAGCTTCTAGGGGGTTAGGGCCTTCTTCTGGTTGAAATTGATGGGGGCCTTGAAATAGGAGAATTTAAAGTAATTCTTATTTAAATTCGTGTCATTTTACATTAAATTTGTGTCATTTAAATTAAACTAACGTAACTCTTATTTAAATTTGTGTTATTTTAATTCTTATTCACATGAGTCAACACGATGAGTCAATCCATTACAACATGTGGCTCATAAGTGGATCCGAATCATGGATGAATCAAACATCAACTCAACTAATGTATATGCTCTAAGTTTTCTAGAAATATATGGAGAATTGCATACATAAAGATACAAACTCTTATAATTGGTACAACTCCAACTAATAATACATCTCCAATCCCAAAACCCTAATCATATTAAATGTTAGTTATTGATAACACTCATCTTTTCATGATTTTTAGTGTTCATATGATGTCAATTTTATAGGAAATTGAGTGTTGGATAGTTATTTTATGCTTATATTGCCATATCTTCTGAAATATGATACTTGCTTGAACTTTGATGGAATTTACAGGAATATTGAGTTCGAATTTGGAAAAATGGTCTGAAATATAAGTTGTAGTTCGTCTCGATATGCGTTCGTGAGCGCAAACGGATTGCAAATCGGAGTTCGAAATGAGAGAGATATGACCTAAACAAGAAAGTCGCTCGTAGTAGCGAAGTCGTGGCGACCTCGGCCCGCGGCGACCGCCTTCTGAAGAGCAAAATTTGTGTGTTGGTCGGTGACCCAGTCGGTGACCGCCGGCAAGACCGCTAGAAACTCGGCGACGGCGGCGATCTCCGGGAAGGTCGCCGAAAAAGGTAGATTTTTGGCCAGGAGCGCGGCGATCGATGGGAAGGCCACCGCGCGTTCGGGAAACCTTATTTTTATGCGTTTTTCAGTGTTTTTCGAGCTCTAACTGTATTTTTTCCCTTGTGCCTATGTATAGGTATTTTTCCTGACCTATTGGACACTTCTTTTTACCTCTCTTTTTCTTATTCTTTCAGTTTTACATTTAGAATTCCACAGCTTAGATTTATTTTCCTGCAAAATTCAAGCTGTCATTCAACATTCATTCCAAGTTTTATATAATTCAGTTTTTATCATTGTTTTCTTATTTATTATGCTTTTGATTTATTTTGTGATGTCTAGCTAGTTTATTTATCTTAACCTAGGGTTTGTACATAGTTGATTGAATATGTGTTATTTAATTGATCAATAATTTACATGTCTAGCTGTTCAGTTTGAATCTTGAATGTGATATATAATTGTTCAGCCGATTCAGGAATGCATGATATAGTTTTGCCTTGAGTCTTGAATGTGATAGGTGAGCTATAGGAAGCTATATATTCTTTGTGTGTTATTCAGAGTTAATTTATTCCTTTGAGTCTTGAATGCGATAAGGGGTTTATTAATCTACTTTCATAGTTGTTCGTTAGAGAAGATTATGAATAATTAGTGATCTTTCATCAAGGCTAGATTAAAATTTGTAATTGAATCAATAGGTTGAATGCATGTGTTTGATTAACGATCGTACATCCCTAGGGTACGAGTCTTTTATTATTTGAGTTATTTTTTTTTTATTTGCTATGTTTTGATTTTAGTTTTTATTCATCCATCTTATTTGTGTTTGCCTGAATATTGTTAAAGTTTTATTATGATTATTTAGAATGATTTCGATTGTCAGTCTCTGTAGATACGATACTCAACTTGCTGTTTTTTGCTACAATTACACCGTGTTAGTTACAGTATTTTTGTTGCTATAAAAATATATATTAGTGATCATTTATACCCTTGCTATCAAATGTTGATCAATCAACACAAATGCAATAAGACAACCATTCTCACTCTCTGTAAAATTTTTACTTCTCTAATCGCATGACGTTATATTTATACCCTTGCTATCTTGATCATATATATATATATAACTATTGATCAATCAACACAAATTCAATAAGACACAACCATTTTCTCTTTGTAAAACTCTTATTCTCTCTCTACACTATTTTTTCCGATAATTATCTCAACTAACTTGAGCGTTGGTGAGTGTTCCTATAATCAATCTCTTTGGATCTCTTTGCTGCAGGAGTCTCATGTGTTCGACATCAAAAGAAGGCCTAGCCTAACAAAGCTGGATCATCATACCACTTCATTATCATCATCAGAAAATGGACCGAAGCCCATTGAAATATGAATGGATCAATGCGGCCCATTTTCCTAGGGCGCACTAGAGAGAAACATATACGGAGTAAGAAATTAGTTTATTGTTGAAGCAGATGTAATAGAAAACGTAGGTGAGTTTTTAAAGCTTGATATGACACTTTGGAAATTGAAAATGAGGTTTATGATTGGAGCCACCATAACGACCGAAAATAAAACTACGACCATAAATATTAGTTACGTATTTTTTTAAGATAACGATTGTTTGTAATGGTCGTTAATATACAACGACCGTGTGTAACAATGTTTGCTAATTGTTTAAATTTAAAATTTTAATTAATTTTAATATAAATTTTGTAATATACCCGAATATTACTTTCTTTTTAAATCTTTTTGGGTTAGGAGTAGGGTGCTTGTATAGGCGATCAAATTTTAATCAATTACCACTATTCACAATTTCACATATAAGGCGATCAACTTTGCACCAATGATTTTTGACTAACTCCATCCTTTGATGGAGATAGCGTTGTTTGATCTATGACTAATTTTTACTGGAAATTTTTCTTTGTGAAAATTATCAGATAACTAGTCATGTCAACTTGAACTAAAATATTATCACTAACAAAATATATATTCTCGATCAATTAAACCAATATCTTTTATCTTGGTTTAATTAAAGCTAGGTCTGTTAATGTTTACACTTATTCATACATGGATCAGACCTAGCTAGCTTTTGGAATAAGGCGAGTTGACTAAAGAATTTAGAGAACAGTACAACTTGGCCCTCAAGACTCTTAACTACAACGTTACGACCTCGAATAAGGATTACTTTTACTTTGTTTAATTAGTTTAAATGGCTTTGGCTTGAAACTTAGAGAAAGTATTAACTAATCAGCTGACCTTCTCATCAAGATTCTGAGAATTAATTAAGGTAGACCAGATTATTAAAAGTTATTCGTAATTTTTTTACCATTCCCGTCATATATATTTTTGATTAATTTGGAAAGTATTTAAATATAATTATACTTAACAAAGTATTAATAGAATTACATCAGTCCAATAATATTAATATATCACGACATATATACATTATCTCCATTCAAAAACATTCTTTAGGTAATTTTCAATAAAAATACATTAATTAGACGTTGATAATATATTTATATTTTTATATATCCAACTCATAATTCATCTCCAATCTAACATGATTCCAATAAGGCAACAGCATTAATGAATGCCAACATCTGCATCATCACAGTCTCTCTCTTTTAATTTTTCTCTCTCTCTCTATACATATAGTCTAGACCTCGTCATTATATATGCAGCGGCACAAGACTCTCCATTGGAAACCCTCAAATAGGAAAAGGAAAAATTAATTCCTTAATTAGCTCTAATTAAACATCCGATTCCAATAAGGTAACAGTAATCGAATCCCAATTCAAATAGGAAGCATCTGCATTATACCAGAATATCTATATATATACATCCTCCATCCTACTCTCTACGTACACTATTAACATCGAGAAAGATATATACACAGAGAGAGATGGGGTCTGCAGAATTACCGTCGGAGTTGATCTTCGAGATTCTAAGCCGAACGTCGTTGGAAACCCTAGAACGATGCAAGGCGGTTTCAAAGAGTTGGAAACAGATTATTTACGAGCCTTCTTTTCTCCCTCTCCACTGCCAAAGAACCAATTCCCTCTTCGGCTATTTCTTCCAAGACGTCAGACGCATTGCTAAATTTCCATCGGCGTTGGTATCCTGCGCCCCCGGCGCCGCCGCTGCCGCAGCCATCAAAGTAACTTGGCCGTGCGACGACATGGAGATCCTAGCCTCGTGCGATCAAGGGATTCTTTGCTGCCAGAGACGAATATGCTACAACAAGCGATTCTACGCTTGCAAGCCCGCCACCAGCCAGTGGCAGGCTCTGCCCAATCCCAAGCTCCGCTACGAGACCGACGCTGTCGCCATCGTCGTCGTCCGATCCACCCCTCTCCGCTACATCATTGCTCGATTGTACCACTCCGAGACGATGCAGCATCACTGTGAGATATTCGATTCGGAGACGTGGGCGTGGGAGAAGATCGAGTGCGCGGCTCCCTACGGCGAGATCATAGAATATTGCCGCCGCGCCGTCACCACGGCCGGCCGATTTTTCCACTGGCTCACCGTCAACGGCAACGTGCTGACGCTGGACGTGAAGAGGAGGAGCTTCCGGTGTTCCCCGCTGCTGCAGTGCGACCCCGCCTGCAAGTGGAAGGAGCTAGTGGAGTATGAGGGAGAGCTAGGGTTTGCGCGCATGGTCGAGGACGGAGACAGGAGAGAGATGGAGGTGTGGGTGGGGGCGGAGAGGAAGGTGGTGGTGGACATGAGAGGTATTGAAAGAGCTCTGAAGCATGCGCAGCCGGTGGAGTTGTGCAGCAGCACTGTAGTTTTCTTGAGGTCCGCGGACGGAGGAGGGTTTTATAATATTCAAAACGGCAGTTTTAGTAGAGTGGAGGTTCCTAATGAGCTCAGAAATCCGAAACAAGTTTTCCGGTTTAGATCGGATGGGGAGATTATTGATCTTAAAGGTGGTCCACGGCGTGCGTTCGAACCGAATAGTCCAACACCCGATAAGATTATTTCAAGTGGGTTGATCCGAATGACATCGCTAGCTATGTTATTTTTGTTCTTAGGTATAATTTTTTTCCTAGCTATGTTTCTGTAACTTGGTATAAGTAGTTGAGGTCTTTAGTTTTATAGTATTTTTTATATTTCTAAATTGTCATGGGTTATTGTTATAGGTTTTTCAACCATTAGTCATTAGTCTACATATAAATAAACAAATTGGATAAATATTAAACTTTTTCTACTTACAACGAAGAAACTTTTTTTGAGAGGACAAAAGAAACTAACTTAATTTTGTGTATATGCGAAAACTTTATAAAAGGAAAAAATAAACATGATAAAGAGATTATGGAACAAGGCGCAAAGGAAACAAGCTCATGAACGATCGATGATAGCCAAAGAGATTATGGCTTAATTTATTTTGATGACAGCAAATACCCTATCGTCCTTTAATTTCTATCTGGAACTAATCAACTTATTAAGACTAACATATACTCCCTCCGTCCACAAAAAATATGTCACTTTACTTTCAGCACGGGTTTTAATAAAATGTGAGTGAAGTTGGTAGTGGAGTAAGGGTCTCACTTTAAATGTGAGTGGAATGGTGTGGACCCTACTACTAAAAATGGATGTGGCATATTTTTTGTGGACGGACAAAAAAGAAAATTGTAGCATATTTTTGGTGGACGGAGGGAGTACTAGCTAGACATCATGTTTTGATTATTCCATCTATATATATATTAGTCAATCTTATAACTATATATTTAGAAAAAAGATGGAATTTTTTTGGCTAATGGGCCAATTTTTTTGGTCGGAAATAAATCTGGTTTTATATTTATTCACAAAAAACTGCCAAAATTTTCTTTCATTGTATCATTCCAGAAATATGGTCAATATTTAAGAGAAGAAAGCAAAACAATTGAGAGAAAAATTATTGATGCAAAAGATTGTCGCATACAATATTTGAAGCTCCATATAGTGATGCTCAATATTTGAAGCTCCATATAGTGATGCTCAAAAGATTGACACATACAAGTTAAATATTGTAACACCCCGTTTTTCCCTAACTATGTTTAGAGCAATTTTGAACCTAGAATTAGATTATTCACGCAAAAAAAAAGAAAACAAAAAATTAATTTCAACAAATGATTTGTAAAACTTTTTGTAAATTTTATTTATTTAAATTATTATGCATTGCATATTTATTTAAGTCTGAGTAATAAAGATTATAGACGAATTATTAAATTAACAAGGATTAATAAAGATTATATGACAAGCATTTTAATTTGTCCATGAGCACATCATAGCCTTTTAAATTATTTTTCAAGTACACGAGAACAGTAGCGATAAGCTATGCCTTTCACACTCAACACTAACACTAATACACCAACTTTTTTGTTTCAAAGGCCATACCCTATGTACCATATCTACTGCAACAACAAATAAAAATCAAAATCAAAATCAAATTCATAACTTCCCCATTCATCTTGCTCTTACTCCTCCTGTAATTGCAAGACATACACCAAAACGAGACACCCCTCATCTAAGGATTTATTTTTTATAGATAAAGATATCAACTTTACTTTGTATGTACATGAATTACATGATCTGTTTTTACAATGAGAACATAGAAAGAAAATTTGAGCAATATCCGAAACTGTATAAATCGAACTTGAGTATTGAGTCATGGTTGGGTTGGTGTTGAGTCAGGGCGGCAACGGTGGCGGTTGTCAGCTGCTGTTGTCTGCCGGAGTCAGACTTGAGGGGCTGATGGCGGCGGTGGCGCGAGAGAGATAGGGGCAGAGGGAGGCCAGGGCACGGCGGCTCCGCTGCTGCTGTCCGGCCGAGGATGGAGAGTGAGACGGGGAAGAGAGCGGAGAGGTGACTAAGCTCGGCGGCGGCGGCCTTCCGGCTATGTGGTCGTCGGGAATCGACGGGCAGGAGGCCGCAATTTGGGGATCTAAGATTTACTGAGGGAGAAGAAGCAATCGAAGAGAGAGAGATAGAGAAAGGTGGAGGAGAGAGGGAGTCAAGGGCTGTGAGGCGGCTTACCGCCGTTTCTCCGGCGAGCTTCCGCGGCGACGGATTTCTGAGGGAGGAGGGACGGATTTTAGAGTTTGGGCTTAATTTGGGCCGAAATTATTAAAAGTTTTGGGCTGCAGATTTTAATTATGTTTGGGCCACTCCATTTTAATTAAGCTCTTGGGCCTGAATTATTTTAAAGAATGTGGGTTGCCCTATTTATTTTAGTTGGGTGAATCTGCATTTAATTATTTTGGGCAGTCGATATTTTAATTAATTAGACTATTATTACTTTAATAAATTATTTAAAAGATAATTTACATAATACTATTATATTATTATTATGTGCATATTTTAAGTAAATTACGTATTATATGTTTAAGCATGTCATGAAATTGCATTAGCATTTTGCAATAAATGTATTTATGATTTAAAATTGGCTTTTAATAGATCTAATTAGTGAAGAAAATTGAGTAGAGATATTGTTGGTGTCCTTGACTCAAGAAAGTTAGTTTTCAATCTTTTTAATTAAATTTTGAAACCCGGCGTGACGAATCATAGAATGTTAAGCATTTTCCTTAAGATATTAAGTTAGCTTCACGAGACCTATTAAGAATAGAATTTCTTGTAGGCTTTGTGGATCAGGAGGATTACCGTTGCTATTCTGATTCAGAGTTATGATTAAACGATAGGCTTTGCCTATACAGGTGGCCTTACTTTTCAAATGTATAAAGTATGATTGAGTTATTAAGCTTTAAATGTTTCAATAAATGCAAATTGTTTATTCAATAAAATGCAAATTGTTTATCCAATAAAATATTTTGTGCACTCTACTCTGTTTAAGGCTCGTATAAGTTAATTGATCGATGTTCTTTCTTAACCTAACACGTTATTTAGAATTGTGTACACCTATTAGCTGACCTGGTGGGTTAATCTCCATCAGGCACTAATCGTGTATGAGGTATTATAAGGGTGCTCGACAAGATGTGTTCCAGAGCATTGGGTCCCAAATGGGAACTTGGCTAGGTTACGTCCTCAGTTCAAGTAAGTAGGAGAAAAGGATCCGTCGGTGGCTAAAAGGTCTAGGATCACAGCGAGTAACGGAAAGGGAGTGTGACATGTGCGCACAAATGAAAGAAATTATTTGAACATGCTTAGAAGTTCTTTCAATTTAAAACCTTCTAAGTTATGTCAATTATGATTGGATAAATTGTCTTTACAAAAATACGAAATGTTTCAGAAAATGCATGCCCACTGAGTACATTAGTATTTAGCCCAAAAATACTTTCAGATGTTTTCAGGTTGGCTGGCTAGTGCTGACGGGACTGAGTTGAGGCTATGGTTCAACTTCTTATTTAGACTTCCGCTGTAGCAATAACTCTTATTTGTTTTCTGTTTTCTCAACTTAAGACTTTCATGTTAGATTTAGAATGACATCTCTGATTGATCTTAAACACTTAACTTCTAGTTTTATGCTAATGAATACTGGTTATCAAAAGCATGAAACAAAACTTGTGATCCAAAGGGGGCCTAGCCCGACTTGTTACCATCTATTCGGTTTCAACAAGGATTTTCCCTTGTGTTAATTCCATGAATTGGTTGCACCTTGATTGTATTTATTCATTCAAGAATCGGGATGTGACAAATATAATATTTTAAGGTCTAGATGAAATGATGCTTTCCTATATTCAAAAGTCAAGTGTCGTCTTTCGAGCTCTAGATGACGATCTGGTCTTATATTAATTATTATCTTTAATTTATACTCCCTCCGTTCGCCAAGATTATGTAAAAATTACTATATTTGGCGTCCGCCAAAATTATGTCACTTTCCTTTTATGGCAATGGTCCCACCATCCTCTTTAATATTTTATCGTTACTAACACTCTTTATTTACAAAAAACTCACTCAAAATTCAATCTCAACCACACATCTCATAAAGTGGTGGGACCCTTTCTCCACTACATCAAAATCATCACCAATTTTATTAAATCCCGTGCCCAAGCAATTTTACATAATTTTGGCGGACGGAGGGAGTAGATGAGATGGTGCTTAGATGAAAAAGGGGTCTGAAACTAATTCTTATCTGTCATTGTAAAAAATTAATAAATATTATTTATATGCAATTGATAACAAATGTGCCACATCAATTTCTCCAACACACCCTCCATAATTAACCCTTATCATAAAGTTGACAGGGATTGCCCCAAATTTAAGCCAAAAGTCGATCAATCGATTAACTATTTCCAGCAATTAAATGAGGGGAAAGTTCGGACTCGCATTAGGGATTGTAAAGCCGATGACAAGAGATGGAGAAATTTTGAGAAATGGAGTATCCTCAAGAAATTGAGAGTGGTAATTATATTACGACTATTATCTATTTTGTTTATATTTATTCAGTTTTGCCATTTTTTTATTTTTGTATTTTTAGTTTTTAGAAAAATAGGCCAATTATTTTAGTTTTTGCAAAAATAGGCCAATTATTTTAGTTTTTGGTATTTTTTAGGCCACATGTGTACCCAATCAGGCTATTTTGGGCCACATTTTGACCCAAAAAAAAGACCTATAAATGCTGAATTGAGCTCAAATGTGGCCTAAAAATGCCAAAAACTAAAATAATTGGCCTATTTTTGCAAGTCCGAAAAATAGTGGCCATTGCATGAATTATAGACATTCTTAGATGAGAAGTTGTTGAATTGTTATTTAAGCATATGATAAAGGGAAAAGGAAAATAGATCTGGTGATGCAATCATAATGCTGAACTTTACTGATACATATTGTTGAATGATTGCAAACTCATTATTCCTCTTAATGTGTAATCTTCTTTTGAATAAATCTTGGCTAGTATGGCTACAAAAGATTGGAACCTGGCCCATTTTTGATTTTCTTTGTCAACAAGCTCAACATGCTCATCATCAATTCTGATCTTGGTCTTGTACTGATATCCACGCGCCGCCCAAATAAAGTATCCGAAATTCAAGACGCCCAAGCCGGCGATCAAGAAATACAAGTTCTCGAGCCTTCCCTGGTTAATATCTTTGGTCAACCAATCGGGATGGGCGCGCGTGGCAGTTGTGTGGTGCACGATGTTCACCAACGCCGCAGTTATATAGCTCGCCCCCGCCATTGTGCACGAGAACAACGAGTTTGCCAAACTAGTCATATTTTCCGGGAATTCTTTATTATAAAACTCAATCTGTCCAATGATATTGAATACCTCGGCGAACCCCATCAGCATCAGCTGCGGGGCCAGCCAGAAGACCGTTAGGGTAGTGGTACCGCCTGGTCCAGCGTGAGCTAGGGCAGAGGCCCTTCTCATCCGCTCGACCAGGCCGGACACTACCATCGAGAGGATGGAGAACACGAGCCCGATCCCCATCCTCTAGAGCAAGGTGATGCCACCTTCCACCTTGGTGACCTTCCTCACGGACGGCACCACCACCCGGTCGTACACGGGGATCCATAGCGCCACCGTGATCATCGAGATGACCCCGAGCGACCCGCACGGGATCTGAAAGTTGGGACCGAGGTGGCGGTCCATTGTCAAAACTTGAGACAAGATGAATGTGCTCTGTTGTACAATGGCGGTAAAACAGATAATCCCGGAAGCCCAAATCGGGATGATTTTGAATAGGCATTTGGTTTCTTCCACTTTTTGGACGCTGCATAGCCTCCACGGGTTGGAGTTGGATCCATCCACCCCAACCCCAAAAAATGGCCTATAAATGCTGAATTGAGCTCAAATGTGGCCTAAAAATGTCAAAAACTAAAATAATTGACCTATTTTTGCAAGTCCGAAAAATAGTGGTCATTGCGTGAATTATAGACATTCTTAGATGAGAAGTTGTTGAATTGTTATTTAAGCATATGATAAAGGGAAAAGGAAAATAGATATGGTGATGCAATCATAATGCTGAACTTTACTGATACATATTGTTGAATGATTGCAACCTCATTATTCCTCTTAAAGTGTAATCTTCTTTTGAATAAATCTTGGCTAGTATGGCTACAAAAGATTGGAACCTGGCCCATTTTCGAAAGAAATAGGTCTGGGCCGCGCAACATCTTCCTCACCGACGTCTCTCGCTGCATTCTGAAGATCCGTCCACGATCATCCCTAGCTCCATCCTCTGTTGTAGGCGATTATTTGTATGTCCGATTCATAACTGAAATTCTTCTTCTCTATGCGAACTGAAAATTGGATTGTTGTGTCTGCAGTTTAAGATTTGTAATGTCAAATTCATTGATTAGTAAATGAACTTATTTGTGCTTCTGTATTTGGTAATGTAGGTTTCACTTCTTTTTTACATTAAAGTAGTCATTGCATATTATGTCCATGATGATCTTTTAGAGTTGCAAAGAATATTCACAATAATCTAAAGATTTGGTGCAATGCTTGCAACATATATATGATGAATATGAATCCAACAAAGCTTAGGATTTGGGAATTTTGAAATCATTATGCTTTTCCAGATGCTACCGATACTTCCCTATATATTTGTGACTCAATTTTGCTGAGTGATCTACTCTCGCTCATTATAATAACTTTTAAGACAGAACTTTATTGAGTATACATCTAATATAAATGTTGAAATGGTGTAGATTCATCAATCATAGGCCATGCTCGATCTTTGATTTACTTCAAAGGTCTTACAATGACTAATTGCATGGCTCATATTTTGTACTGCAAAGATATTTTTATGAAGCTCTTTCAGTATCAAACAAATATTTATAAGCTACAATGACGCTTTCAATAGACAAGAAAGGAAAATAATGATGCGAACTCTTGAAGAAATGTAATAAATCTGAATTGAAAGTTTTGGCTAAAAGTGACCCATGCTGCTGTTATGAGTTTAAATTTATTTAAGGCCATTATCTTAGTGCTATTTGCAAAAATAGGCCAATTATTTTAGTTTTTGGTATTTTTAGACCACATGTGTACCCAATCAGGCTACTTTGGGCCACATTTTGACCCCAAAAAATGGCCTTCTTTAGTATTATCCCCAATTAGAAAATGCCAAAACTAACACATATATTAGGCTACTGCAGCAACAACTTGCGTCGAGGGTTGTACTACTACTACTACTAGTTGCAATGCAGCATGTCACATAATACTAAAAAGATTGAAAAATCAATCAATCATACTAGTGATTTTTGATTTTCTTTGTCAACAAGCTCAACATGCTCATCATCAATTCTGATCTTGGTCTTGTACTGATATCCACGCGCCGCCCAAATAAAGTATTCGAAATTCAAGACGCCCAAGCCGGCGATCAAGAAATACAAGTTCTCGAGCCTTCCCTGGTTAATATCTTTGGTCAACCAATCGGGATGGGCGCGCGTGGCAGTTGTGTGGTGCACGATGTTCACCAACGCCGCACTTATATAGCTCGCCCCCGCCATTGTGCACGAGAACAACGAGTTTGCCAAACTAGTCATATTTTCCGGGAATTCTTTATTATAAAACTCAATCTGTCCAATGATATTGAATGCCTCGGCGAACCCCATCAGCATCAGCTGCGGGGCCAGCCAGAAGACCGTTAGGGTAGTGGTACCGCCTGGTCCAGCGTGAGCTAGGGCAGAGGCCCTTCTCATCCGCTCGACCACGTCGGACACTACCATCGAGAGGATGGAGAACACGAGCCCGATCCCCATCCTCTGGAGCAAGGTGATGCCACCTTCCACCTTGGTGACCTTCCTCACGGACGGCACCACCACCTGGTCGTACACGGGGATCCATAGCGCCACCGTGATCATCGAGATGACCCCGAGCGACCCGCTCGGGATCTGAAAGTTGGGATCGAGGTGGCGGTCTATTGTCAAGGCTTGAGACAAGATGAATGTGCTCTGTTGTACAATGGCGGTAAAACAGATAATCCCGGAAGCCCAAATCGGGATGATTTTGAATAGGCATTTGGTTTCTTCCACTTTTTGGACGCTGCATAGCCTCCACGGGTTGGAGTTGGATCCATCCACCCCAACCCCAAAAAATGGCCTATAAATGCTGAATTGAGCTCAAATGTGGCCTAAAAATGTCAAAAACTAAAATAATTGACCTATTTTTGCAAGTCCGAAAAATAGTGGTCATTGCGTGAATTATAGACATTCTTAGATGAGAAGTTGTTGAATTGTTATTTAAGCATATGATAAAGGGAAAAGGAAAATAGATATGGTGATGCAATCATAATGCTGAACTTTACTGATACATATTGTTGAATGATTGCAACCTCATTATTCCTCTTAAAGTGTAATCTTCTTTTGAATAAATCTTGGCTAGTATGGCTACAAAAGATTGGAACCTGGCCCATTTTCGGAAGAAATAGGTCTGGGCCGCGCAACATCTTCCTCACCGACGTCTCTCGCTGCATTCTGAAGATCCGTCCACGATCATCCCTAGCTCCATCCTCTGTTGTAGGCGATTATTTGTATGTCCGATTCATAACTGAAATTCTTCTTCTCTATGCGAACTGAAAATTGGATTGTTGTGTCTGCAGTTTAAGATTTGTAATGTCAAATTCATTGATTAGTAAATGAACTTATTTGTGCTTCTGTATTTGGTAATGTAGGTTTCACTTCTTTTTTACATTAAAGTAGTCATTGCATATTATGTCCATGATGATCTTTTAGAGTTGCAAAGAATATTCACAATAATCTAAAGATTTGGTGCAATGCTTGCAACATATATATGATGAATATGAATCCAACAAAGCTTAGGATTTGGGAATTTTGAAATCATTATGCTTTTCCAGATGCTACCGATACTTCCCTATATATTTGTGACTCAATTTTGCTGAGTGATCTACTCTCGCTCATTATAATAACTTTTAAGACAGAACTTTATTGAGTATACATCTAATATAAATGTTGAAATGGTGTAGATTCATCAATCATAGGCCATGCTCGATCTTTGATTTACTTCAAAGGTCTTACAATGACTAATTGCATGGCTCATATTTTGTACTGCAAAGATATTTTTATGAAGCTCTTTCAGTATCAAACAAATATTTATAAGCTACAATGACGCTTTCAATAGACAAGAAAGGAAAATAATGATGCGAACTCTTGAAGAAATGTAATAAATCTGAATTGAAAGTTTTGGCTAAAAGTGACCCATGCTGCTGTTATGAGTTTAAATTTATTTAAGGCCATTATCTTAGTGCTATTTGCAAAAATAGGCCAATTATTTTAGTTTTTGGTATTTTTAGACCACATGTGTACCCAATCAGGCTACTTTGGGCCACATTTTGACCCCAAAAAATGGCCTTCTTTAGTATTATCCCCAATTAGAAAATGCCAAAACTAACACATATATTAGGCTACTGCAGCAACAACTTGCGTCGAGGGTTGTACTACTACTACTACTAGTTGCAATGCAGCATGTCACATAATACTAAAAAGATTGAAAAATCAATCAATCATACTAGTGATTTTTGATTTTCTTTGTCAACAAGCTCAACATGCTCATCATCAATTCTGATCTTGGTCTTGTACTGATATCCACGCGCCGCCCAAATAAAGTATTCGAAATTCAAGACGCCCAAGCCGGCGATCAAGAAATACAAGTTCTCGAGCCTTCCCTGGTTAATATCTTTGGTCAACCAATCGGGATGGGCGCGCGTGGCAGTTGTGTGGTGCACGATGTTCACCAACGCCGCACTTATATAGCTCGCCCCCGCCATTGTGCACGAGAACAACGAGTTTGCCAAACTAGTCATATTTTCTGGGAATTCTTTATTATAAAACTCAATCTGTCCAATGATATTGAATGCCTCGGCGAACCCCATCAGCATCAGCTACGGGGCCAGCCAGAAGACCGTTAGGGTAGTGGTACCGCCTGGTCCAGCGTGAGCTAGGGCAGAGGCCCTTCTCATCCGCTCGACCACGTCGGACACTACCATCGAGAGGATGGAGAACACGAGCCCGATCCCCATCCTCTGGAGCAAGGTGATGCCACCTTCCACCTTGGTGACCTTCCTCACGGACGGCACCACCACCTGGTCGTACACGGGGATCCATAGCGCCACCGTGATCATCGAGATGACCCCGAGCGACCCGCTCGGGATCTGAAAGTTGGGACCGAGGTGGCGGTCTATTGTCAAGGCTTGAGACAAGATGAATGTGCTCTGTTGTACAATGGCGGTAAAACAGATAATCCCGGAAGCCCAAATCGGGATGATTTTGAATAGGCATTTGGTTTCTTCCACTTTTTGGACGCTGCATAGCCTCCACGGGTTGGAGTTGGATCCATCCACCCCAACCCCAAAAAATGGCCTATAAATGCTGAATTGAGCTCAAATGTGGCCTAAAAATGTCAAAAACTAAAATAATTGACCTATTTTTGCAAGTCCGAAAAATAGTGGTCATTGCGTGAATTATAGACATTCTTAGATGAGAAGTTGTTGAATTGTTATTTAAGCATATGATAAAGGGAAAAGGAAAATAGATATGGTGATGCAATCATAATGCTGAACTTTACTGATACATATTGTTGAATGATTGCAACCTCATTATTCCTCTTAAAGTGTAATCTTCTTTTGAATAAATCTTGGCTAGTATGGCTACAAAAGATTGGAACCTGGCCCATTTTCGGAAGAAATAGGTCCGGCCCGCGCAACATCTTCCTCACCTACATCTCTCGCTGCATTCTGAAGATCCGTCCACGATCATCCCTCCATCCTCTGTTGTAGGCGATGTATGTCCGATTCATAACTGAAATTCTTCTTCTCTATGCGAACTGAAAATTGGATTGTTGTGTCTGCAGTTTAAGATTTGTAATGTCAAATTCATTGATTAGTATATGAACTTATTTGTGCTTCTGTATTTAGTAATGTAGGTTTCACTTATTTTTTACATTAAAGTAGTCATTGCATATTATGCCCATGATGATCTTTTAGAGTTGCAAAGAATATTCACAATAATCTAAAGATTTGGTGCAATGCTTGCAACATATATATGAT
Source organism: Salvia miltiorrhiza (assembly GCF_028751815.1). NCBI lineage: Eukaryota > Viridiplantae > Streptophyta > Magnoliopsida > Lamiales > Lamiaceae > Salvia > Salvia miltiorrhiza. Next base: position 52,835,750 of record NC_080393.1, on the reverse strand, counting down.
GAATATGAATCCAACAAAGCTTAAGATTTGGGAATTTTGAAATCATTATGCTTTTCCAGATGCTACCTATACTTCCCTATATATTTGTGACTCAATTTTGCTGAGTGATCTACTCTCGCTCATTATAATAACTTTTATGACGGAACTTTGTTGAGTATACATCTAATATAAATGTTGAAATGGTGTAGATTCATCAATCATAAGCCCTGCTCGATCTTTGATTTACTTCAAAGGTCTTACAATGACTAATTGCATGTCTCATATTTTGAACTGCAAAGATATTTTTATGAAGCTCTTTCAGTATCAAACAAATATTTATAAGCTACAATAAACTACAATGACGCTTTCAATAGACAAGAAAGGAAAATAATGATGTGAACTCTTGAAGAAATGTAATAAATCTGAATTGAAAGTTGTGGCTATAAGTGACCCATGCTATTGTTATGAGTTTAAATTTATTTAAGGTCATTATCTTAGGGCTATTTGCAAAAATAGGCCAATTATTTTAGTTTATGGTATTTTTAGGCCATATGTGTACCCAATCAGACTATTTTGGGCCACATTTTACCCCAAATGGCCTATAAATGCTGAATTGAGCTCAAATGTGGCCTAAAAATGTAAAAAATTAAAATAATTGGCCTATTTTTGCAAGTCCGGAAAATAGTGGCCATTGCAAAAGATAGATATGTACCATATCTTCCCAAAAATAAATAGATTATGTATGGCTTAAATATAGACATATATATATATATATATATATATATAGGGTTGGGTTCCGGTGGATCCCTATGCTTATAATAGATTCGTAGATCCAAATCTAGACCACACATTTATGACATGTGGCGCATCAAGATGGTGACACGTGGCAAGGCATTTCAAGGCAAAATCTGGAGAGGGGTAAAATTGGAATGTAATTTTCGAAATTCAAAAAAAAAATATATATATATATATATATTCTCAAAATAGGTATATTTTAGATGCATAAAGTTTCATACGAGAATGCATAAACTTTCATATAAAAATGCATAAAGTTTCATATCAATATGCATAAGATTTCACCCCACCCCAACCCCACCCCCACCCCCCACACCCCAGAACCCCACCCCCACCCACCCCCCTACCCCCCCACCCCCCCCCCCAAAAAAAATTTTTTTTTTTGAAAATCAGTTTTAAAAAAAATAAAAAATAAAAAATTTGGGGGGGGGTGGGGGGTGGGGGGGGTGGGTCAGTGGGGGTGGGGGGGGGGGTGGGGGTGGGCCAGCAATTAGAAAATCAGTTTTTGAAAAAAAAAAAAAATTTGGGGGGGGGTGGGGGTGGGTGGGGTGGGGGGGCAGGGGGCAGGGGTGGGGTGGCGAAACTACCAGATTTGTTAAAATGAAATGCATTTTTTGTATAATTTAATGCATTTTTATGTGAAAACTTTATGCATTTTTGTTTGATTTTATATGCATGTGAAACATGCATATTTTTGGGGGGTGGTAATGGGGAGGGTTGGGGGGTGGTGTGGGCTGGATTGGGGGTGGTATGGGGTGGGGTGGTGAAAATACCAAAACTGGAAAAATTAAATGCATTTTTCTGTTGAAAGTTATGCATTTCATGTGAAAACTTTATGCATCTTTGTGTGAAACTATATGCATCTAAAATATATCTATTTTGAGAAAATCTAAAAAAAAATATATTTTTTTTTAATTATTAAATCCGAAAATTACATTCCAATTTTACCCCTCCAGATTTTGCCTTGGAATCCTTGCCACGTGTCACCATCTTGATGCGCCACATGTCATAAATGTGTGGTCAAGATTTGGATCTAGGGATCTATTATAAGCATTGGGATCTATATGATCCCATTCCTATATATATATATATATATATATATATATATATATATATATAGGGGAGAGTTCTATGAAGACCACCCCCCTTCGTGAAGAACAAAGACCGAATCTGGTGCGTTGATTCTGTGATATCTAACGGTGCTGATTGATTCTAATAATCAATAGCATTACCGATTTTTTTATACCAAAAAGGATAAGTTAGTAATTAACACTCAATATCCTATCCGTTTATTGTGAAAAACGTATCTTTCCAAATCTGTTAATCATGGAAAATTATAATTAAGATATGTCCGTTACAGAACAGATATCTAATTACAATCAATATTGCGGTATCGTGTTGTTGTGTATATTTTTTGTGAAGAACACCAAAGTGCATTGACGATCTCGAACTGCTGATTAATGGAGACGGAAGGTACGCGCCAAAAAACTCTAACTGCTGAACACATAGATTAATATTCATTGCTGAGTGCTGATTACTAAGAATACATAGATAATTAGGGAGATTGACATGATTTCGACGAATACTACAGTTATGAATACATTAAGAATTAAATAAGTTCACGTGATTCATTCTTGTTGTTGGTCGCATAAAACAAACATGTATTTACGGTGTTCCGTTTTATATTGATTTTACACGTCACTGCACATGGCGCCGATGTTTCTTCGTGTCGAATCAGTGGTGTTTTTATCTATCGGAATGCAGATATTTATATCATATTGTTCTACACAGTTTGCATACTAAAAAATAGTGTAAATTAGTTTAGTTTGTAATATATTAGTTACGAACTTATATAGTCAATGATATTAATGTGTTCACTGTATTCATTGCAGATATAGTATCATCTATAACTCCAGATGGTCGATTGTGTTATCCCATATGTGATGATTCATTAAAACCGCGATGTGGGATGACATTCAATACACTTATTGAAGCCAAAAAGTTTTACAAGGATTATGCCAAAGCGTGTGGATTCGAGGCTCGTGTTAGCACTAACAGAAAATCGAAAGATGGTACAATAAAACGCCAATACGTGGTTTGTAACAGAGAAGGTGTATGGGATAAGGCACAAGAACCAATGGTTCGTGACAGTGGTAGTGAAGATTCTGAATTTCTCATATATATAACAAAACAATTCTTTCTTTTTTTGAACAATTCTTTTATTGTTAAGTGAATAGAGGATCTGCCAATACCTATTGTGTATAGAACATACCAATGTTCATTGATATGTTCATACAGATTTAAACGAACAAAAGAAAATGAACATTTGAAAATTTTTGTCCATGCTCTTCATAATAAGAAACCACTATGTTGTCAAACTAAAAAACATTTAATTTAATTATTTAGTATTAATTATATAGTCCTTCTTACATAATCATTTGCCTTCGTATAATAAGTGATTTAACTCACTTCACTAAACCAAGTTCGTAAGTTAATATGAATATACATTATTCATCTTGCGTACTTTGCATATTTTAGATATTTCTAATAGATACAACCAAACACTCCATTTATTCTTGGAACATTATTTCGATAGTTAAGTGAATAATTCATTCACATTACCTAATTTGCATAGAACACACCAGTGTTCATTACTGTGTTCATACAAAATGAAACGAACACAGTGATTTTCAGTCATATGTTCGCTATAATGAATAAACATATTATTGTTGATCAACGATTATTGATATGAACTTATGAAAGTAAAAATGTTTATTTGTATGTTCATTTATTTTTGCAGGAACAAATCGACGAACATTAGTACGTTCATTTGTTTATTATACGAACACACCGACGAACATAAGTATGTTCGTAAGTTCATATAAATGTGTGATTGGTTACAAAAAATCCAAAACGATGAATTATCGGGTTCCTTGTTTCTTGTTCCTGGTTTCTAATAGTTATAGTCAGACAAATCTATTATTATTCGTCATCCACAAAACCTAATGTGCATATAACATACCAATGTTCATTAATACGTTCATAAAAAATTTAACGAATATATTTATTTTCATTTATATGTTCGTAAGTTCATAGTAATATACATTAAGTATTTTACTATGTAAAATTCGTCTTGTGAATATTACATATTTTCTGTATTTATATCAGATATACCCAAACAATTCATCCTTTTTGTAACATGTTTTGAATTGTTAAGTTACTAATGCATCCACATAATCTAATGTTCGTTTATACGTTCATTAAAAATTAAACGAACAGAATTAAATGAACATGTCAAAATTCATTGATGTGTTCTTTAAATTGTTTAAAAGCACTAGTTTGTCAAATTAATAAACCTAGCAATTTAATTATTTACAATTACTTATATATCCCTTTTTACGTAACCACTGCCCTTGGTATACTACGTGATTTCTTTCAGTTCACTAAACCAAGTTCGTAAGTTCATAGGAATATGTGTGTAATATTTTAATATGTCATATTGGTCTTGCGCAAATTTGAGGATTCGGTATTTCTCATAGATATAACCAACCAATTCCTTTTTCTTTGGTAACAATTCTTTGTTTGCTAACCGAATAATGCATCGACAACACATAACGTGCATAGAACATACCAATGTTCATTGATATGGTCATTAAAAATTAAACGAACACACTTATTTTCATTGAAACGCTCGTTGAACAAAATTAACAGAATAAGGTTGATCGATACTTCCGCGAAAAAACAAAATAGTGCTCGAGAATAAATGATGTGATTTATGTTATTAACAGTTTAAAAGTACTAAGTTGTACAATTTAATTAATTACCATTAATTATACAGTACTTCTTACATAACCATTACACTGGCTATAACAATTTCATTAGTTCATAAACATTACACTGGCTATAACAATTTCATTGTAGATAAACGATTATTAGTATGAACTTATGAACATAAAAAATGTTTATTTGTATGTTCATTTGTTTTTGCACGGAAAAATCGACGAACATTAATACGTTCATTTGTTTATTATACGAACACACCGACGAAAATTAGTATCTTCGTAAGTACATATAAATGTGAGATTGGTTACAAAAATTCCAAAACGATTAATTTTCGGGATTTCTTATATTTGAATAATTCAACTTAATCTGATTTCTTGTTCCTCGTTTCTAATAGTTATAGTCAGACAAATCTATTATTATTAGTCATCCACAAAACATAATGTGCATAGAACATACAAATTTTCATTCATACGTTCATAAAAACTTAAACGAACATACTTATTTTCATTGCCATGTTCGTAAGTAAATAAAACTAAATTATGGGATAAATACGTTCATTAATGAATCATCACATATGGGATAACACAATAATGAAACACTATAATTGAAGGACACATATTCGGTAAATAAAACTAAATTATGTTGATCATCTAACTTACATATTCGTTCTCCTTTCCTCTTTAGTCCAGTTGAATCATTTGGCAAAGCATCTACATATTTTTATTTGAATAATTCAATCACAAATTCTAATACGAACAAAACAAAACAATGTTCATTTATATATTCATAAAAATTTAAACGAACAAACTTATTTTCGCTTATATGTTCGCTAAGAAAAAACAACATCATTTATTCATGTTAATCAATATATCCGCAAAAAACAAAAAACATTTTTTTCCATTTAATTTACTAATGAAGTATACCAGTACTAACATTACAAAAAATATAGCAAATAAAGTATTCCGAAAAATGAAATGTCCCAATAATATATGTATTATTTAATGGTCCCAAACTCAATAATTTAACCAAGAATTTCATGGTACTAAATACCTAGACAATTCTTCAAAATAAACTAAGATGTTACATCATCCTAACAGAACTGCATCAAATTTTGTTGCATTATTTGCAAGTTCAATGACACATTCAGATGAATCTGTTAAAACAGAATCCTTAACCTTATTCTTGTCCCATGTTATTATAGCTACGCAGTATCTCAACCTCAAGACACATAGATTAATATGTGTTGCATTCACCAATCCAGCATTCCAATTATGTGATGTGTCGCCCTCAAACGTCTCCATGTGACGCATCAAATACAACGAACAGTCAATTTGATTTTTTGGGTCTGCCCATTTTAGATCTACAACTAGAAAAGTAGATTTGGCAACGGAGTCAGCACTTAAATCTTCACCATTATGTTGTAGAAACTCTGAGAGCAATGAACGCTGAAATTTAAAAAAAAAAGAATTGTTAATAAAGGTTCGCACAAATTAATAAATTTATTAGACTTGATAACTTACAAACATATCACACAAAATATCGTAACTTGATCCAACAGGGTGCTGATTCAGTATCACTGAACTGTCTAGGATGAACATCAACTCCTTTCGTATGTCAAAACATATAACATATGGATGCTCACTAGGAAACACAAGGAAGAAGAACTGCAAAGCAATTTAATAATTAAAGGATTATCGCCATAAAAAGGAGTGTACATAAGTAATATACTAAATATTACCATATCAATTGCACCAATATCATTGCTTTGATACAAACGCATCTCACGATTCATTGCATCCAAAAATGCCCGTTGTCGTGACGCATATGTCATTCCAGTATCAAAAATGCAATCAATCTGTATATGAATATGACATATTGAATACGTAATCAACAGAATATATAAATTAAATAAATAAAAAATGGACTTACGTATATATCTGCAGAAGCAAAGAAACGAACTGGTTTTTCTGAATGCTCGATAATAGCAACATTGTTGAGAATTATAGACCATGCATTTATTATCGATGGCTGCACTGCACACCCTCTTCGCAGAGACATCAAATCATATCTGCATAACTCAACATCCTTGTACATAAAAAGTACCTTGTCCCTACATAAATGTTTAAACTTAACAAAATAATAACCTAAATCATCAATTATAATTTAACATAACTTAATATTGGGTTCTAATATACTTACTCATCAACACCATCATCGTACATACAGTGCATGGCAATTGCCTTTTCTTTACTTGTCAGTGGTTTCCTATTGCACACAATGTTACTGAACTCCGATTCTCGATATTGCACATTTTTGACAGTGACGTCCTTGCTGACACACCCAATAATGGGTGAATCCCATGCATTGACCTTTTTATACGATATAATATTATTGGTACCTCTATTTGAAAATTTATGAAAACATCAAAAGTATTATTTATATTCATAAAAACTAATGAAAAATATAGATTACGTACATCAGATGGTAAGTTCACAATATTAGTATCCAACGGATGAAGAACATTCATAATCTTGTTTCCAAGAACTGTCTGCATGCATTTAACAAACAATTATCACAATCTATAGTAATTGCGAATAATTAAATAGGAAATGAATTCAAATAAATTTGTATCATATACCTTCTGTGGTGTGTAATACCCTTGATTTTCCTTTCCTGTTATCGTTGAATCACCTAACTTCATCTATTAATTTTGTACACGTATACAAATTCTATCAATATATTGTATCATATAATAATGTACTAATTATAAAGAATATAATTCATACAATACAAAAAAAATTTAAAACCTGATGTGAACTTGTTTTTCTTGAAGAAAGAGGCGTGTCCAATGATCCAGAAACCTTTGAATGTTCATTAACATATGTTAGTTAATAAATCCATGAACATATAACATTAATTTTTTGATTATGTGATATCTAACAGACAAAGAGCATTTACATTTTTTCTACGAAATAGTATTATTGTTACATATATTTTAAAAGTTGTGAAAACATTAAAAATATTATTTATGTTAAAAAATAACAATAAAAAATATACATACTTACATCAAATGGTAAGTTTATAATATTTGTATCCAACGGATTAAGAACATTCTTACTCTTATTTCCATGAGCTGTCTGAATGCATTAACAAACAATTATTATAATCTATAGTTATTTCGAATAATTAAGTAGGAAATAAATTCAGATATATGTGTTTCATAATACCTTCTGTGGCGTATAATATCCTTGATTTCCTGATATCTTTGAATCACCAAACTTAATCTATTTATGTTGTATACAGATACAAAATTAATAAATTCATACTATCATGTCATAATATAATAATTATAAACAATATAATTTATATAATCATTGAACATTCTAAAACCTGATATGAACTGCTTTTACTAGAAGAAGGAAGCATGACCAACGATCCAGGGACCTGTGAATGTTCATTAGCACATGTTAGCCGACAAATCCACGAACATAAACCAATAAATGTTTGATAAAAAAACAGGAAACAATACCTCACTGTTAAATACAACTTGTTCGTCCACATCACACAGATCAAAACTTGGGATATCTAGTTCTTTTCGGTTAATTATCTTCTTTTTAGATATTGCTTTTGAGGTAGTAGCATCCATCCAAACATAAAACTCATCTGGGTAAACTAAATCATCATCCAAATCCACTACAACAGCTTTCGGACTTTCAGATTTTACAACCAAACGAAAACCAATGAGTTTGAACACCTCTTCAACACTATCCTTAAAGGTTTTGGATTGTTTCTCCTTCAGTGAAGCACTGTTTGCAAGAATGGTTAATGCATTCATTCTATCTGCTATATTCTTAGCATCCTCAACTAGTTTCTTGGATACAACAAATTCATCAACTACCCTTGATGCCAATCCACAACTTACTGTCTGTTTACTCTTGGAAATATACCTAGACGGCAATTTAAGAGACTCACGCAACTTCCCTATTCCAAATTTAGGACGAGTGCTTTCAATTTTCTGGCGTTCCCGTAAATCATTGCTAGACCAGTTCAACAGAATTGGGAATAGTCTGCTGGTTATGGCGCCGGTTATGTTGATACGATCAACATAAAAAAGCTGTAAAAAAATGAAATGTTTATGATTTATTTAAATATTATAAACTGCATAATAATATCAGTACTAAACACTAAACACAAAAAAGTAAAAATATATTATAAAATTTGTACTTACCACCAAAAACAATGATGGACCTATATACATCTTTGAATCATATCCACCCCATGTCTCTCTATTCTCTACCAAACTCCTTATCATGTATTCTGCCCAATCCCATTTTTCAAGATTCTCAACATCAAATAGAGTAGATAGAATGTGTGGGTGGACAGTTCCATTCGAAAAGCTCTCAAACAAGGAGAAGCACATGGCAATCATGAAATGCCTCTTAAACCAAATGCCTCCATTCTTGCAGCGAACCATTTCATTCAATACAAGTCCAATCTTTATTTTGTCACGATTGTCAACAGCAAAGAAAGAAACCCATTCATGAAACAAATCACTACTCATATGACGCCCAAATCGTATTATTGTTTTATCTCCTTGTGGCACACCAAATACACGATAAACATCATCTACCGTAACCTTAACTCTAAAAGTAGGACTAATTTCTAGCTCACAAGTTTTAGGGTTAAAACTTTTCAATGCCCAGTATGCAATCCTACCAGGAAGCTCCTTCACCTTTAAATCAAGTATATGACCAAATCCAATGTCCCTAACAGCATTTTTCTGTGCCTCATTTAGTTTCAACAATGTATCATGAAAAGAAGCAAGTGTTGTTCTTGTGTTCAAAGATACAAATTTAGGTTTTACTGTCTGCGATGCAGTCCCAACAGGTATCATTCTGTTTGGTGTTTGCTTTCCATTTTCCTCGTCAAGAACAATGTATTCCTTCCCGACTGAATCTCTGGCAGCGAATTTACATCCATTCTTCGAGTATTGTTTGGGATGAGATGATTCTTTGTATATGTAAAGGACATAAAATAAGTATTATACATTTGCAAAGACATGTATTAAATATGATCACAAAACATATGAAACGACATTTAGGTGAATCGAGCATACCATGCGTCATGCCATTTTCAGTCAGACGACTAGCAGCACGGAATGAAACTGGTCTTTTACCTTAGTAGAAGTGTAAAATATAATACTTTAATCACATTAACATATGACGATGGTCTTGTTAGAATAAAACATGTCTAAATCTTACTGAATAAAAAGTTATTCCACATTATACCTTTATCACTTCGTCCATTGTTTGGATAAATTATCCTCGTGCGTTTCTTGTCCGGCGAAATAGATGAATCGCTGGGTGTATCTGCCAAAATCATAGTACATGATAGATAAAAAAAATATGAATTTGATAAATGAATATTTAAAAATTTCAGCTTACCTGGAACTACAATCTCGTTTCGATGCAGAGGCTCCATAACTACGATGAAAAAAAAAATTCAAAGAAGGTATTAGCATAAACAACCAGATTACAGTATAATAAAATTCATCTCTGTTGATGTTTCAGAATTTGAATTCATCTCTTTGCTATCACAATAAATTAAAAACCTGCAATAGTGATTTTCGCCGGATCGAGCAGAACAACTGATACAATTTCCACGAATTGATTCACCTTTGCAGAAGAATGGACGAAAACCTAGTAATTTCATAGTTTCACACGAATTTGTTTATCTCAGAACGGAAATGGAGAGATTTCCGGGATTCGATCAGCTGTAAGATTAACTAAGAAATGGGTATGACAGAAACACCCTTATCGTAATTATCAATAGAGATAAATAGTCATTTTAATTCATATAAAATAGATTCGGAAAAAAACAGAGACCGTTGATTTAAGTTTTATGAATGGTCCAGATATGGTCTTTGTTCTCTACATAATATAGTGGTTGTCATGGAATGCAACCCTATATATATATATATATATATATATATATATATATATATATATATATATAGGGTCAGCTTCTATGGAGATCACTTCTTATATAGAGAATGAAGACCAAATCAAGGCCATTCATCTCAATTCAATCAATGATCCAGATTATTTCCTGATTTGATTTTTCATGTAATTAAATATTGATTAATTACATTTATTTAATCTAAAAGGGCAAAAACGTCCACTCAAATCCACGAATTATGGCATCTGGTTGAACAAATCCCGAAAATTACTCTCTTCCAATTCTGGGACCTGATCCGTCAATGAACATAATAGGTGAACATTAGTATGTTCATTTGTTTTTCTACGAACATTTTGATGAACATTAGTATGTTCATTTGTTTTTCTACGAACATTATCATGTTCATTTATTTTTCAACGAACACAGTACAAAAAAATCGATAAATATTTTTTTTTTCTACGAACACACTACAAACATGACAATGAACATTATCATGTTCATTATATTTTTCCACGAACACAGTACAAAAATATCGATGAACACATGGAAAAAATCGATGAACAAGGGCGATAGGCGGCGTCCTCACCAGAGGAGCAAGGGCGGCGACGGTGATGTAAGATCTGAAAAAGGGAGGCGGCGGCTGGGCGGATTTGCGGTCGTTGCTGCCGCCGGTCGAAGTACAGATGGGTGCATGAACTAGCGGAGCAGAGGAGGAGGCGCCCACGACGATTGGGGAGGCAGAGCAGAGGAGGAGGCGGCGGAGCAACAGGAGGAGAGATGGAGGCGATTGGGAAGGTGGCGGGGAGGGAGGCGGCGGAGCAGTAGGAGAGATGGAGGGGATTGGGGAGGCGGCGGGGAGGGGGGAGAGTGATTGAGAGAGAGAGAGATAGAGAGACAGCGTGAATTGAGAGAGAGTGAGTGAGATTAGGGTTAAATAGAAAATGACATGCTTAACCTTTTGATTATAAAATAAATGAAAATTAATAAATTTATTCAATTAAACTACCACCATTAGATTAAGTTAGATCAAGGAACCAGATTTGGTCTTCATTCTTTATATAAGAAGTTGTCTCCATAAAACTCTATCATATATATATATATATATATATATATATATAGGGGAGAGTTCAATGAAGACCACTCCCTTAGATAAAGAATAAAGACCAAATCTTGTGCGTCGATTTTGCTTGATCTAACCGCTACAATTCGTCCGTTCATATTAAAGCATTTTTAGAGTATAAGGATAATATGGTCAATTACTAATCTATATACATGTTTAATACCTTAATTCATGTATAACGTATCTCTTTAATTTTAGAATGGTATCATGCCAGATACATTAGATACGTTCGTTATTCCCTCCAATCATTTTCCTGAAAGTTCGTATTTACATTAAAGCAAACTTTTCAAGTTGAATGTCAGCAATGGACTCTCGATTTCTCACTCTCCCTCTGAATCTGCAGTCGCCGCTGCCTTCTTCTCCGACGAGCAGTCGTTGCGGCGCCGACGCTATGGCTGCCGCCTCCTTCTCCATCTCAGCGTCTCTCTTCCTCCCCTCCTTCTCGCATAGAACACACAACAACAGTAAACACCCAAATCTTCTCTCTCTCTCTCTCTCTCTCTCTCTCTCTCTCTCTCTCCCAACTCACACTCTCTTTCTCTCCCACACAGCCGCCGCCTTCCTTTTCCAGATTTGGCAGCCGTCGTCGCCGCCCCTTCCCTCGCCTCCCTCCCCAATCTCTGCCGACGTCGCAGGCGGAGGAGTTCTCCAGGCTTTGTTGCCCCAGCGTCGCCAAGGAGCGGCCGACGAAGGCGGCGATGGTGAAGAGGGAGTTCACGTTCACCAGGCCGTCTAGGGCGGTCACATGGACGCTTGTGGTGGCGATCGCCGCGCCGCCGGCGGATCTGCAGATCTGCATATCGACTTAGTGTTCGTAGAAAATACTAATGAATATACTAATGTTCGTCGATATGTTCGTAGAAAAACAAATGAACATATTAATGTTCGTCGATATGTTCGTAGAAAAACAAATGAACATACTAATGTTCGTCGATATGTTCGTAAGAAAACAAATGAACATACTAATGTTCACCTGTTATGTTCATTGACGGATCAAGTCCTAGAATAGGAAGAGAAGAATTTTCGGGATTTGTTCAACGCGATCCCAGATTTCAGTGGATTTGAGTGGACATATATGCCCTTTTCGAATTAAATAAATATACTAAATCAATATTTAATTATATGAAGAATCAAATCAGGAAATTATATGAACCGTTGATTGGAGTGAGATGAATGGCCTTGATTTGGTCTTTATTCTTTATCTAAGGGAGCGGTCTCCATTGAATGCGACCCTATATATATATATATATATATATTAAAGTTCAAATGTGCAATTCATGAATTGGTTAGAAGTTTGTGTATATATAAGTCAATAATCCTAATATTAATTATTCATAAAAAAATGAATCAACTCACCTAATATTTATTAAAATTCTTATCGAACAAGGGTATGCACACTATTCTCCAAGTATAATTTAATTTGTGAAATAATATCTATATAATATATATAAAAGGAGTCCCCTCCCCCCTAATTTTTTTCCCTCTTCTTCCATCAATTTAATTTTTTAATTTAAACATCATCAAATTTGATTCATAAAAAAAATACTTATTCAATATACATCTTAAATTTAAGTTAATGACAATATCTTTCATATGATATAAAAATCATCAAAAATGAATTTTTAAAATAAATAAATCATGAAAAAAAATTAATTTAAAATATTTTATTTTCTCTCTTTTTATTTATTCGTGTATGAAAAACTTATTTATTTATTATGACGTGTATGTGTAGTTTTTATTATCAACTAATTTAAAATTTTTTAATAACTATAACTATAATTACATTTATACAAAGTTCAATATACATTACAACAAACACGCGATTTAGCGGCAGGAAATAGCGACGGCGGAGATGCTGTCGGTAACTACCGATGGAACGGCGACGGCAATTCAGGCGACCCGCCTTTTCTCAGTCACCGACCAATTACCGACGACAGTTAGCGGCGGCGACGCCGTCGGTAACTATATTATGAACATTATCCATTTAATTTTATAACATTACCGACGGCATTTTTAACGTCGCTAACTAGTGACGGTAAATGCCGTCGGTAATGTTCTAATATTAGCGTGTATAGATACTTTTTTTCCACTTTGCGCCGCACACACCCTGTCCCCCCTTCCCCCCCTACGCTGCTGCTGCTTCTCCGGTCGCCACCCGCCGCCGCCGCCGTCCAGCCGTCGTGCCCAAGTATTTCTCTCTCTCTCTCTCTCTCTCTCTTATTTTAATTATATTTATAATTATTTAATTTCACTAATTTTTTTCGTAGTTCGACGACCCCGTTACGCTACCTTCTGTTGGATTTGTATACTGAAAGCAAGAACCTTTTATGCTTGTATACAATGATTCCTATGTTCACTGTTTAATCTCCTATCTGATTGTGTTCATGATTGCATATGTATGTTCCTTATCTCTATATAAGTAGATTATATGGTGTGTTGTAGATCACAGAAGGCCATATAATTGGAATAACCTTAAGAGATATAAAATAATCACAACCGAGATGACTTTAGGACGAGTCATTGGTTTATGTTGCAGTATAGATGGAAGCAGTTTGTCTTGACTACTTGTCTATACTGATACGTCATAACGTATTGATAGGACCACAGTGAGATGTATTCTTCTGTCTGACTTAAGTGAAGAATCAAGATCTCGGTGACTTAATAGAATCTTAATACTAATAAGATTTCAAATATATATGTTGATTCGTATATCACTTTGATTTACTATGGGTGAGAGTTATATAGTAACTTGAGTACTCTGTATCTTGGGTGATAGCGGTCAATATATGATATTTGATTATCTGTATTTGTACCTGTATCCGGTATAGGATAATGACATCCCCTTAAGGAACTCAATAAGGTTTATTGCGTTAAACCCTGCAGGTTGATTAAGTTCAGACGCAATAATAAGGTTTGAGTGGTACTGCTTAAGTATTATCAAGAGATTAATTAATTTAAGTTGTCAGAGCTCTAATTAATTAATGGATGTCGGATATTTTAAATACGGAGATTTAATAAGTCTAAATACAAGCCCCGACTCATCACCGGTAATAAAGGGGTAAGTCAATATTGGTTCTCTAGTGGAATGAACTAATATTTATAAATTAATTATGGTCTGGGCTGACCATGGATAATTAATTTATTTGAGGCCCCTCTTTATTCCTTGTATCTGGTCCCTGGACTGGCCCAAAGTCTCCTAGCCCTAGAAGAAGGTGAAATCGCCCAGCACAGAGAAGGAGGCGCCCCATAGCTTATTTAATCTATTTAAATACAGCTGTCTACTCTCAGGAAAAACACAGATAAAAATTAGGTTTTTGAGAGCAGAGCAAGAGGCGCCAGACGTGTGGAGCGATTTTTCTCTCTTGGGACTTTCATAGCTCGTTGTCCATCCAACGGCGAAAGTTGAGCGGGATACAGTTCAGAAGGTCAGAGCTGGAGTCGTTCAACACGATCATCGATAACCTCTGCATACAGTTTACAAGTAAGTAATCCTAACTCCAACGTGCAGCACTTAAATTCATAGGAGCATGTTAGGATTAATCGTTGTATGGTAAATTAAGATATCCAAGAAACGATCCCGTTGGGGCTAATAATCCTTCACCTTCTTCACGACACCGCGCCGAAAACCACCACCGTACGCTTTTTGTTTCTCTTATTTATTTATTTAAATATTTATGAATTTATTTATGTATTTATGTTAATTAAATAGTTTTATTTGTTAGATCTAGTTAATTAATTATGAAGAATTAATGATTAAGTTTGTTAGTTTATAATAAATTATGAAGCATGATTAATTTTAAATTATTAGTGTAATTTATTAAATATTAAGCATGATTAATTTTAATCAATTAGTTTAAGTTGTTAGTTTATATATAATGAAATGTGTAATTAGTTTAATCAATTAGTTTAAGTTGTTTGTTAGAATAATTTATATATGTTGGACTGGGATTTATATATGTTGGACTCTGGAAGAAGGAGGACTGGGATTGAGATCTTTCACCCTCATGAACAAAAGCTTTTTGATGAAACTGGCGTGGAATGTGATCAAAGGAGGCTACATTGCTTCGGATGTTCTGCGCTCAAGATATTTAACCCCACATGGTCATGCTAGGAAAAATGTTGCTAACTCTTCCATATGGCTTGGTTTAAAGCATGAGATTACTGATCTGGTGAGCAGCTCTTACTCTGCTGTTGGTAATGGTCGTTCGACCTTATTCTGGACGGATAACTGGCTCGGCTACAGGCTTTGTGACAGAATGGGTATTCCGGGATTTCTGTGGGAGGCGCTCAATCACTCGGTTGCGGATTATTTCTTTGAAGGGGTTTGGCACTTCACGGAGAGTTTTGTTCAGAATTTTCCGGATATCGTCGGTGACATTCTTCTTCTTCAGATGCAACACAACGCTGATAATCGTTTATGGCAACATTCTCTCAGAGGTAACGTCACTTCGGCCCTTGCTTTTGCGAACATTTCTCATCGTTACCCGCAGGTTTCTTGGGGTTCGTGGCTTTGGGATTCTGCAATCCCGGTGCGCAGATCCCTGACTTGTTGGCGCCTAATTCATGGTAGGCTGCCAACGGTTGATTGCTTACGGCGACAAGGTCTCACTACACCTAACGTCTGCTCGATCTGCTGGAACGAGGCTGAATCCATCGATCACCTTTTTTGGCAATGCCAGCGGGTGGCTCCGATTTGGCGAATCCTTCTCTCTTGGTTTGGAAAAGAAGAGCTCATGAGCTGTCAGGACATTATCTCGTTCTTGGTTCTTGCTTGGAACTCCAATTTCAGCACCCTTTTGCATAAACTTTGGAAGATTGGAATCATCACTTTGATTTGGATTATCTGGACGAGTAGGAATAATGCGGTTTTTGAAGACCAGGAGTTTTGTGCGGTTAAAGTGATGAAAGTTGTCAAGACGGCCTATAAGGAGACGGATAACTTTCGGAAACTTGGCTTCATGAGTAATGTTTGGAGCGATTATCTCACTCTTCGCAGCCTCGGGGTGAAGTCTAGGCCTGCTCCTCCTCCGGATTTCATTTCGGTCTATTGGTGGCCACCGGACATCGGCTGGATCAAGGTTAACACCGACGGTTCGGCTTCTGCAGCTCCGGGGCTTATCTCGGCTGGGGGTGTGTTTAGAGACCATCGTGCTTTTGTGTGCGGTTGTTTTCATATTAAAGGTGGTTCTGGGTTTGCCTTTGAAGCGGAACTTCTAGCTGTCATAACAGCGATTGCCATTGCACATGGTCGTGGTTGGCGCCGGATTTGGCTTGAAGCGGATTCGACTTACGTGGTGGGACTTCTCCAACAACGCAGCATGGAGGTACCTTGGCATTTTCGAGCTTACGGGATTAATACTCTTAGTCGTCTTGAGGACATGGTGTTCAAGGTTTCACACATTTATCGGGAAGGGAACGCAGCCGCTGATATCATGGCTCATCCGTCTCGCCAAGAAGGTTGGTGGACGCAGGAAATCGCAGAAATCAAAGATGTTGTTCGAGTGGATATGTCTTTTCATAGTCACACTCGTCGTGTCTAGGTGTCTTCGGTTTTTTGGTGGGTTGTGGCGAGTTCTTTCTCGCTTGTTCTTGTTGTTTTCTGGTTTTGTTTTGTTCGAGCTTGGCAGCTTGGGGGCGATGGTTAGGCCGAAGCTCCTGAAGCTGTCCTCTGCTCTTTTTTTTCTCGTGTTGGTCGGTTGTTTCGTGCACTCTTTTTCCTATATAGGGTTTTCCCACAAGGGTTTTCCTATATAGGTTTTAACGAGGCTCTGCCCTTAGCTTGCTCTTCTGTGCATTCAAGGGTTCTTTTTTACCTTTTTTTTATATAAAACCGATATTTAATTAATAATTTATATATGTTGGATAATTTTGTTAAATTAAATGTTATGTGCTATGTGTTTATGAAATGTTATGTTATTATATATTGTGGGATAGATTTAATCAATTTCTTAAGGATCTTCTCCCTTTGGGATAGAAATTGATTATTTCTTAAGAATCTTCTCCCAACAAATGATTGTGATTAATTTAATTACCATGGTTTTTATTGATTTTATTTGTATTGTATTATTGCTTCGACACTGGGGGGCCGGGTAGACCTAGTATAGGCTTAGTAAATTAGGACCACTATGGTCACTATAGCTACTGGTAGAGTCGAGCACTTGGTAGTTAGGATAGTGGGGTTATGCTGTTGAAATTTTGTTAGATTTCAAGTAATTTTTTATATTTTATTTATTTTTTTCAATTAGAATTTGCAAGAATGAGTGATAGTCGTATGTGGATGTACGCGAGATACAATGATCGTACTGCATTTGAAACGAGACTTGAGACTTTCCTTGAGTTCGCGAGAAATCAAACGGCGTACACAGATGGAGAAGGTAACATTAGGTGCCCGTGTAAGAAGTGCAAGAATCAAGCGTATTTAGATGTACATACGGTCAGAAAACATGTTAGTAGGCGTGGATTTGTCCTGAATTACACAAATTGGGTTTCTCACGGGGAAGCACCGTTGTATATGCTGACAGAACATGCTATAATGGATGAGGATGATGGATCATACAATAACTACGAAAGGATGGTGCATGACCATGCTGAACCTAGTAATTACCAAGATCCTCCAAATCTGGAGCAGCCGCCCAATAATGACGCTCAGCAGATTTATAACATGTTGGATGCAGCGGATACTCCATTGTACGCAGGATGTGACACGTACACACAATTAAGCTGGATGACTCAATTCATGAGCATAAAGGCTGAAAGCCACATGTCAGAGAAGACTTACAATCAGATGTCTTCGATGATGAAAGCTCTATAGTACGAAAAAAAATCTGCACGGTTTGGGTTTGCCAGTAGAGAAGATTGATTGCTATGTTAATAACTGCATGTTGTATTGGGGGAAAACTAGTGAGCTACATAGTTGTATGTTCTGTGACCAATCACAATATAAGGAAAACTTGCGTGCATCTGGAGGCCGCTGAAAGAAACAGGTGCCCGCCAAACAGATGCACTATTTTCCATTGACGCCTCGATTGCAGAGATTGTTTGCATCTCCTGCAACTGCTGAAAATATGTGTTGGCATGCGACCTCAACAGACAATGGGATCATGCGCCACCCGGTCGACTCTCCGGCATGGAAACACTTGAATTCATTATTTCTTGGATTCGCCGAGGATATCAGAAATATGAGATTGGGCCTCTCTACAGATGGTTTTGCCCCATTTACACAATCAGGGCGTCAATATTGGTGGTCAGCATGCAAAGTCAACGCAAGATCAAATGTTGAAGTATCTATTGCATTATCTACAACAACATTAGATCAACCATTTCAAGAAGAAGTGGTTACTATTATGTCTACCCACACAAATGTAGGCATTGACCAACCACTTCTTCTTCATCCCCTCGGTGGAATCGTTGAGATTGAAGATGACGATGAACTAGAAGACGAGGATCCCCCGTTGACATCTGACGACTAGGGATGGCAATCTACTCGCGGGTAACAGATATCCGTGAAAACTCGAACCTATTAGGGTGAGTTTGGATACCATTTGATATCCATGGATAGTTTCGTGGTTGCAATTCACTATCCATTTAGTTCATGGGTATGGGTTTGGATACATACTATCCATACCCGCGAAACATACCTGCGAAAAATACCCGCCAATTACCTGTCAATTATCCATGAATTACCCGTCAAATAACCACAAAAAATTGAATATATATTTTGAGATTATCGGCTAGCATATTATATCTTAAAATAGGCCCAAACAGAAACTGAACTAAGGCCCAAATTCTAATAGTCTAATTTAAATTTGAATTTTGTTGAGCAATTATAGAATTTTGTTGGATTTTATATTTTAGTTGATGAATTTGAATTTAAACATTGTTCTTTGTGGATTTCAACATATGGATTTAAACTATGTTATTTGTGTTGATTTTTTTTTCTATTAAATTTGTTGTAAATTTATATTTAAATTTTATTTCATGAGTATCCGGCGGATAGTAGGTGGCGGATATCCGACGGATAGTAGGTGGCGGGTATCCGGCGAATAGCGGGTGACGGATACCCGCCGGATAGCGGGTGCGGGTTTGTAGATACCCAACGGGTAGCTGGTATCCGCGGGTAGCGGGTTTGGATACCATTTGATATCCATGGATAGTTTCGTAGTTAAAAATCAATATCCATTTAGTTCGTGGGATGAGTATGGATAGTCACTATCTGTACCCGTCGTACTCGATTGCCATCCCTACTGACGACAGTGATGATGATAGTAGTGATGATTATGAATAAATGTAAATGTACATTTTGGTTGACTTTGAGAATATATTCGTTATGTTTGTTAGTTAATGTGAATGTTATGTTTGGCTATATATTTGTTAATGTATTTGTATGCAACAAGTATCATGTCTAGCCGTAGAGGTTTCTTGGGATTTGGGAGGCGATCTACTCAAAATGCGCCGGAAGATACAGGAGACACATCTGATGGATCCGGGCCGCATATTTTTGGGACTCCCGAGACTCCCCATGTCTCTGCTAGTAGTTCACGGGCTAGAAGGCCTAGGGGCCCTACAACTGCCGTGATCAGAGCCCGCTCGGCTAAGGACGCAGGAAGGATTATATTTCAGAGGGATCCTACAATTGGGTAAGTATTTTAATTTAAATTATTATTTCTCGTATAGCATGATTAATTGATAAAATTACTTTTACACAATGTGTTGTTGGAGCCAGTAGGCCTGTCCAAAGCTTGCACGCAAGCATTTAAGATGTTTGATAACTCAGGCGGGTACACATGGAGGTTGACGCCCCCGACGATGAATGATGCGTATTTTGGTGAATTACTAGTTTGTGAAGAAAGAGCAAAACACCGAAAAATATTATTTGAGTTTCCTTAAAAAAATGGACTAACATAACTTTCGGCGTCATTAATCTATTATTTCTTCCTGAATAATTGTTGCACAGGATGCTTGTAACAACCCGCTCTTTTATTATATTTAAATCCAGTAATACGATAATTATTATTTCATCTTTCAGTAAATCAAGCCCAGTAATTATTTATGATTTAAATTCAGCTTATGACCTTGGATTATATTCAATTAAGCAGGATTATTATTTTATTACCAAGTCAGTAGCTTCGCGTAAATAAAACCGCGATGAGAATTATTGAGTAAGCCAATAATTATTTATTTCAGATTCATAACTGACTTAGTAAAGTCATGTTAATTATTAATCACAATAGAATTAATTTTCTATTTTTTTTTTTATTTCTTGAGTCGTGAATTTATTCCGGCTTGTGAAGAATTAAATCTACGATATTAATTTAGATATTATTCCGTGTATTAAATCTAGCACGCTATGTTCCCTCAGCCACTCTATTCTCACCCGTGCTTAGTTTTTATTTCACTCTTACGTAGTCAAAAAAAAAAAAAAAAAAAAAAAATTTGCAGCAAGCTAAATCTCAAGCATTCAACAGACAAATCTAATTTGTCAGCAGCAAATCTAATCTCATTAATTCTTCAACCAAAATCTCAAGTATTCAACAGACAAATCTAATTTGTCAGCAGCAAATATAATCTCATTGAATTCTTCAACCACGCCTAAACTTAGCCGCACTATTCACCATATTTTTCACACTAGCAGCTTCAGTATTTACTCCCTATAAAAGGCATCCTCACTTACCTAAAATCCTTAGCAGCTGCAAAGAATTTTAGACGAAACAGGATCACCATATATAACTCAGCAACAACAACCAACAAACAAAACTTTCAAGGTATTCACTATCTCATTTGCACGCTTCGGTTTAATTAGGAATACAGAATGGTAGAGAACCTACATATGCATAAATGGACATAGCAAATATAGCAAACCATTCGTTTCTGTGATACATAATGAGCTATGATATGTTGTAAAAATAAGAATACAGAAAACCAAGTTTTCATTCCAAAATCAAGTCTTTATACAAAATTGAGTTTTCTGAAAACTAATTCTAATATACGAACCTATCGAGTGATAAAATGAGAGGGAAGATACGGTGGAAAGTCGAAGCTTGCTGCCCATGGCGACGGCGGCACCAGGAGAGGCGGCTGCCGGATTCTTGCTGCCAACGGCAGCGGCTGACGGCGGCGCTCCTCCAGCGAGCTGCTGGCCGTCGATCGCAGGCCAGCCAGCGGCGACTTCGGGCGAACAGCAGCAGCTCCAGGCGGCGACTCCGGGCGAGCAGCAGCAGCTCCAGGCGGCGACAGCTCGACTCCCGGCGAAGCAGCAGCAGCTCCAACGGCGGCTTCAGTGGCAATTGCCGGCGGAGCAGAGCGGCGGCGCGACGCCGGAATCAAGAACGAGAGTGAGAGAGGGATGAGATGGGTGTGTGCAGAAGGAGAAGAGAAAGTTGGAGGGAAGGGAGGAGCAGGACGACGGCGTATGCCGGACCATCGCCGGGAAGAGGGGCGATGGCGGCGGATAGAGAAGGGAAGAGAGGGAGCCGATGGTAGTGTGAGGATAGAGAGAGAGAGAAAATCGATGGTAGTGTGAGGATAGAGAGAGAGAGAGAATCGATGGTAGTGAGGATAGAAAGAGAGAGAGAGAACCGATAGTGTGAGGATAGAAAAGAGTGAATGTCGGTAGAGAGAGAGAGAGAAAGAGAGGAGTGGGCCTTTATCAATTGGGCCGAGTTTCAGCCGAGTTTGGGCCGGGTTTCAGCCGGGTTTGGGCCGATTTCGGACTCTCTTATTGGGCCTAGTTCATTTTATTTGTTGGGCCGGGGATTAATTCATTGGGCCATCTTTTTATTTCTATCTGGGCCGAATTTATTTAATGTTCTTGGGCTGGAATTTATTTAATTCTATTGGACCTGTTTCAGATTTGTTTAGTTCAGCCCAGCTCTTAATTCGTCATTTGGGCCGATTAAAGTGTCTATTGGACTAAGATTAATTCTTTCCAGTCCACATTAATTATTACTTGGACTCCTATTATTTATTAATAATGGGTCTCGAATTTATATTACTTGGGCTCCTACGATTTAATTGATTAAGTCCAATGAAATTTATTTATTTAACCAATAAGAATAATTATTTTAGGCCTCTTTATTAATCCTAATTATTTTAATTAGTAATTAATATTAAAATTTACTAATTATTTTTAAGGGTGATGATGGGCTCACTTATTGGGCTTCATGATTTTATTATCTTGGGCCTCATTTGTTGGGCTTTAGAATTTAATTGATGTTGGGCCTAATATTATTAATGCATTGGGCTTTGAATTTATTCATTTGGACTCAAATTAAATTCCTTTTGGGCCTTGATTATTTTATTTTAATTGGGTCTTCATAATTATTCTATTAAGTTTAATTAGAGAAGATTTTAAGACTTACTAATTATTAATTAGTAAGTGAATTAGATTATTTTAAGATGAGTAGATTATTAAAGATTAATAATCCGACCTCATAAGACGAGCTTTAATTCCTTAAATAGGATTAGCATCTCATAATTTAATTAAAGGAATATGAGTCATGCATAATCATTTCACGCATCCTCATTTATTGAGATTTTTTCGAGAATTAGAATCTTATTTTATTTTCTCGGATTAAAGGTCAAGCACCAGAGTTAGAGCTAAACCGTGAGTCTGCTATTCAGGTAGGCTTTCTACGTATAAACTAAAATTATATATTAAAATTGTTAAGACTTTATGCTTATGAATTTAAATGATATTGTCAATGCCTAAATGCTTTATGTTTTATTATTAATTGCCTATCTGATGTTAATCGAATTCGGATTCTGGATGGGACCGCAAATCCCTTCGGAATTAGTGTACACCTTGTGATCGTGAGTCATCTAGCGGGTTGGCCGATCATAGTGTCCGTAGAGGGAGGCCTCCCTCTCGGCACGAGTTACTGATATGGTGATTAATAATATAAAATACCTGCGCGGGTTATTGATGAAAGAAATGATATTATGTTTGGTAAATACGAGTCTTTAAAGGAAAACCCTCGTATTTTACTACTGTTGAAAGGCTTGACAATAAAATATTATGCATGTATGTAAATTTCGGCAAGTGTCCACTAAGTACTTTTGTACTTAGCCCTGCATGTATTTTTAAATGTGCAGGTTGAGCTGTGATCGAGGATGTAGTGTGCAAGCGGAGCTTCTGTCAATCTAGGATGAGTACCTCAGAGTAGAGTATATGTCTTCATACATATATTCAAATTATTATTCCGCTGCAAACACTGATTTTACTAAGACATTATGTTATCTGTCAAAACAATATGTACTATTTAATAATGTACTCAAACTCGTTGAGTACCCCTTTGAATAATATTATGTACGGTCCCCTTGTGGCCTTCATTGATATCTAGATATTTCGATTGATTTCTTTATACAAGTCGAGTCATCAAGAAAACGAATATGCCCTTTCTAAATCCCGCTCCTAAATTCCCTCCCTTAGTCGCGATTTTCCCGAATTTGCTATCCTTAGCAAGTGCGGTCGTGACAGAATGGTATCAGAGCGTTTCTTTTGCTCTGAGTACTACTCATTCCTTCTAAGTTGAGTCTAGATTAAGTAAGTAAATACACTTTGAACTAGTTGACAAAAGCTTGGCACTACATCTCGTCACGCTCAACGGAGGTTATGGTAAGTACTTTCAAGTTTTAATTAAGTTAATTTCTTGAAATGTATGAAGCATGAATAAGTATGACTATGGTATGAATCACAAGAACTTAGAACTGTTAAGTTATATATGCTCACTTTCACGACGGAACATAGAAGAGAACTTAGGGAGATGCCTTAACTTTTTCTTCATGTTACGATGACATCGACAATGACGGTCGAAATAGAGAAAGAAGAATCACACGAAAGGTCGCATGATGAAACCACGAGCATGAAGATTGAGCAGCATAACGAACGCCAATAGTACGTTGATGGCATGGGCATAGCTTAAATATTCGAGTGTTTTTCTACGATGAGATCTCGAATTAGCTTGGCCTTTTGAACTTATTTTGTTGAAACTTTTAGTGCTCGTTGCTAGATTTAAGAAAATATCATCATCACAAAACAAACCCTAAGTCCGGTAAACAACGACACTAGAACTATATGATAGTCGAATTAGGTAATCTGTGATTAAGTATTAAGAACCTGTATGACTTGTGTAAATGCTAGATTTAGATGATGAGGTATTTTTGCACGTTATGGTTATTGAACCAAACTTGTTTTCCGATTTTAGATATTTAGAACCTTATCGCCTTAAGTTACTTGTCGTGTGCTACTTTTGACGATAGAACTTCCTTTGTTAGATGGCGATGACTGTTTTCACCCGACGACGACCACTGCCCCCATGGGCTAGTCCAGAGGAAGTCGAAAAGTCCTACCGCACCTATGCTCCATGTCACGGGGATAACCTCGGACAGTTCCTCGCAGGTTTTCACAGACACTGGGTCGAGGCGAGTGCACATGGAGTATCAGGGTATGACGGTATCCAGAGGTTGATCTTACTGCTACCTTCCGAGTGGCAGGGATGGGCTAGGCAGATCTCTGCCCACTACATCTTTCGCCGAGAAGATTACCACGACCTCATGGGAGACTTCCCTAGCTTTATTGCGGAGCTTCAGACCTGTTTCACTTTGTGGGGCCGCGCCCCTCTAGGGCCCTACATCCTTCCGGGAGACTACGTACAAGTGGGGACGCCTTTGCCAGCGGAAGCACCCACTACTGCTCCCGAGCCCTCGATGGCCTTGCCCCGAGATCCTCCACCACGAGCCTCAGTTCTAGGGCGCCGTGGTAGGCACGATGACGAGGCAGGCCCTTCTCGTCCACGGGCTCGCAGGGATTTCCCATCGCCTCCTGACTCATCAGCCCGGGCTGCTACTCCTCCACCACCAATGATACCTACGGCAGAAGCAAGGCTTTCGACTGCCATGGCCAACGCTGACAGGGTCATGTCCAACCTGAGGGAGTTCATAGATAGGGGCAAAGCCCCTATGCAGGAGGATGATGGTACAGTACCGTATGGTACGATGAGGAGTACTCATCCCGAGCCCGTGCCACCTTCAGCTCCAACCGAGCCTCGTGCCACGGCCAGGATCAGCACCAGAGACGATCCGATCCGTGAGATGGTGAACGACATCTTCCGCTCAGCCCAGATCATGCAGGAGACAGGCGAGGGCCAGGGAGAGACTCCGTTGCCCAGCTGGGAGCCGGGCGAGGATGAGGAGGAAGACCCCGAGGAGGATGAGGAGAAGGACCCCGAGGAGGATGAGGAGGAAGACCCCGAGGAGGATCCAGAAGAGGACCCCCTGGCGTCACCGAGAAACAGTCGTACCGCGACTCAGAGTTCACAGATTTGATAGTTTTAGCTTGTGGATGTACTCCGGAAACGATAATTCGTTCCAATGACTATGTTTTTATTTATGTTGTTTCTAGCTAGCATTAGTACGGAAATGTTGGTCTCTAGGACATTCCGCGAATAAAAACCCTTTTATGATTGCTTAACTAGTAAGCCGATACATCATAGGGAGTACTAGATAGACTTTACTTACATTTTGAGTTGACGATGTAAAAGCCCTCGATGAGGCAATATTCCATGATATATATATGACCCTAGCATGGGCTTTCTGCGACGATCTCGTATATGTTTTATGTTTCTCTACGGGTTCTTATTCTTCACGAGTCAGTTAAGAATGTAGTAACTTTGAATAATGCGACTTGTACATGCAACGGTTCCTGTTAATATCTTAGTTTTGGAGTTATGATAAGTAAAATTTAACAAACAATTCTTTATTAATTGCCTTAGAGATTCCTGTATAGAATGTATTAAAAAGGGTGTTTGTAATTTGCAGAATGCCGCCTAAACGAGGTCGCCCCCCTAGGAGAAACGTTAACAATGATGGAAATCGCGATGAAATACCTGAAGGGCGGCGAAACGACAGGGAACCTACCCCACCCCCTCCACCCCCTGCTAGAAGGACTGAAGAACTGTTTCTTCGACAGAATCCGCCCACATTTACTGGGACAGGCGACCCAGCCGAGGCCGAAGCTTGGATACGCGCCTTGGAGCGTATCTTCACTTTCCTACACTGCACAGAAGAGGAGCGACTCTCGTGTATGTCTTTCCAACTAGCCGGATCGGCTGACTTTTGGTGGGAAGCCCGCCGAAAGACTCTGACTCCCGAACAATGGGCAGCATACACTTGGGAAGACTTTAAGACGGGATTATATGATAAGTATATTCCCAAAAGCTACAGAAAGAAGAAGGAGGCTGAGTTCTATAGCCTGAAACAAGGGAAGAAGACGGTGACCGAGTATGACAGAGAGTTCTGCGATCTATCGCGTTATGCTCCACAACAGGTGGATACTGATGAGAAAATGGCGGAGAAATTTTGTGCTGGTCTGAGGCACGAGATTCGGATGACTCTAGCTAGTCATGGTGGACTCTCATACACTGAGTCTTTGAACAGGGCACTGGACATCGAAGCTGCGATGCCAGTAGAAAGGTTGGCTCCGCTACAGACCTCAGCGCCAGCCAACCCACCTGCACGCCCTCAGAACTTTAAAGGGAAGCGCAACTGGAACGACCATAGAGGAAATGAAAACCAGACTAACAAGAGGCCATGGCAAGGAAATGCGCCGTTGGGACAATATCAGCAACAAGGACAAGGGAAGCAACAGGGTCCTGCCCCGGCTGGAGGCAGTCAAAGACAAAATGAAGTTCCCCTTTGTCCAAAATGCCACAAACCACATCGTGGTGTCTGTAAGGCTGGAACTGACAGTTGCTACACGTGTGGCCAGAAGGGCCACTACTCCTCACAATGCCCCAACAAACAACAGGGCGCGGCAATCAGGGCCACTTATGCCCAGCCCCTGCAAGCAGTTCAAGGGCAACACCAGCCCCGCCAACAACAGCCATACCAGCAGCAATACCAATACCAGCCCCGCCAACAACAGCCATACCAGCAGCAATACCAATACAAGCACCAACAGCGCCAACAGCAACAGAGGCGGCAGCAACCATTGCCGCAGCAGGCGAGAGCCTTTGCTCTCACCCAAAACCAGCCCGAGAAAAACCAGGGAAACCTGGCAGGTATGGGCAAGCTTAAAGGTTTTTCCATAATAATTCTGTTCGATACTGGTGCCTCGCATTCTTTTATATCTGCCCCTTGCGTAGATACTTTAGAAATCAAATCAGAACGAGCTAAGTGTGCCTTAAGAATCACTACACCCTCAGGAGGAAGATCTACCACCACACATGTTTGCTCGAACGTAGAATTTGAAATAGGAGAACTTAAGATGGTAGCAAACAATCTTAATATTCTGCTCATGTGGGACGTAGATATGATCTTAGGAATGGACTGGCTAGCTGAGAATCACGCCACCATCCTTTGTAGCGAACGAAAAATTTCTCTTCGACCACCTGGAAAGGAACCGACGGAATTTCACGGCATAGGTATGAAGAAAAGAGTACCAGTGATATCCGCATTACAAGCCAGAAAAGAGATGATGAAGGAAGGAAGCACAGCCTATCTCGTCTACCTAAACGGGGAAGCTAGTGAAGATAAGAAGGTGGAAGATGTGGCAATAGTACGAGACTTTCCAGAAGTTTTTCCTGAAATATTGCCGGGACTACCTCCAGACAGACAACTAGATTTCACCATTGATCTAGAACCTGGATCTGCCCCAGTATCAAAGGCACCATACAGGATGGCCCCAAAGGAACTACAAGAATTAAAGGTGCAACTACAGGAACTCTTGGACTTGGGTTTCATCAGACCCAGTGTCTCGCCTTGGGGAGCGCCTGTACTCTTTGTCAAGAAGAAAGATGGAACCATGAGAATGTGCATTGATTATCGAGAGTTGAACAAACTGACGCTTATAAACAAATACCCTCTCCCAAGGATAGATGATTTGTTCGATCAACTCAAAGGAGCCAGTGTATTCTCAAAAATAGATTTAAGGTCTGGGTATCATCAACTGAAGATCAGACCAGAGGATATATCTAAGACCGCTTTCCGCACAAGATATGGTCACTATGAATTCGTTGTCATGCCATTTGGTCTAACCAATGCACCGGCAGTATTCATGGACCTCATGAATCGAGTTTTCCATCCATACTTAGACAAATTTGTCTTAGTGTTTATAGATGATATCCTCATCTATTCTAAGAATGACCAAGAGCATGAAAATCATTTAAGAATCATCCTGGAGACATTAAAAACGGAGAAGTTGTTCGCCAAATTCAGCAAGTGCGAATTTTGGTTGAAAGAAGTAATGTTTCTAGGGCACATCGTATCAGCAGATGGAATCAAGGTGGACCCCGCCAAGGTGCAAGCAGTGCGCGAGTGGAAATCACCAACCACACCTAACGAAATACGAAGTTTCTTAGGTTTGGCGGGATACTATCGGAGATTCATCGAAGGATTCTCTAAAATAGCGAGACCAATGACACAATTACTTCGCAAAGGAATCAAGTATAAGTGGAACGAAGAGTGTGAAGCCAGCTTCCAAGAGCTGAAGAAGAAATTGACAACTGCACCAGTGTTAGCAGTTCCAGCAGCCGATAAAGAATACGTGATCTTCACAGACGCGTCCAAAAATGGGCTAGGTTGTGTGTTGATGCAAGAAGGAAAGGTCATTGCCTACGCTTCGCGACAACTAAGGCCACATGAATTGAACTACCCCACTCATGATCTGGAACTGGCAGCAATTGTGCATGCTTTGAAAATTTGGAGACACCATCTATACGGAGTTAGATGTGAAATCTTCACTGATCACAAAAGCCTTAAGTATTTTTTCGAGCAGAAAGACTTGAATATGAGACAGAGGAGATGGCTCGAACTCGTAAAGGATTACGACTGCGGTATCAACTACCACCCGGGAAAAGCTAATGTAGTAGCTGATGCTTTAAGTCGTAAAACTCAATCCGAATTAGGACTTCTTCTCACTCAAGAGGACACGCTTGTAAGGGATTTTGACAAATTGAAGATAGAAGTGGTTCAGCCACCGGCAACGACAAGAGCAATTATTGCAACTCTAGTAGCCGTCCCAGACCTCAGAGAAAGGATCGTCAGTGCCCAGAGAGCGGATGAGAGCTTGGAAAAAGTTCGTCTCAAGATCCGAACAGGCACGCCAGGAGGCTACCAAGAGGCAACGGATAATGCAGTTCTTTTTGAAGGAAGATTGTGTGTTCCCCATAACGAGGAACTCAGAAACGAGATCATGAGTGAAGCTCATGACACGCCCTATACCGCTCATCCCGGAAGTACCAAAATGTACCAAGATCTAAAACAGAAGTTTTGGTGGGACGGGATGAAACGAGATATAGCCTCGTTTGTAGAGCGTTGCCTTGCATGCCAGCAAGTGAAAGCTTTACATCAACGACCATATGGGAAATTGCAGCCATTGGAAATCCCAGAATGGAAGTGGGAGCACATAGCGATAGATTTCGTGACGGGTTTACCCAAGACAAATAGGGGCAACACAGCTATTTGGGTAATAGTAGACCGTCTCACAAAGAGCGCTCATTTTATACCGATTCCAATTACCCATGGATCGGAGAAACTAGCCCAACTGTACATTCGTGAGATTGTACGGCTACATGGAATACCAATATCCATTACTTCAGATAGAGATTCAAAATTTACTTCTAGATTTTGGATCAGTTTGCAGAAAGAGTTGGGGACGAGATTAAACTTTAGCACCGCCTTTCACCCTCAAACAGATGGACAATCAGAAAGGACAATTCAGACCCTTGAAGATATGTTGAGGACAGTGGTGCTAGACCGAGGAGGAAGTTGGGAATCAGTGCTGCCGTTAATCGAATTCGCCTACAACAATAGTTACCAGGCAACCATTGATATGGCACCTTATGAGGCGCTGTATGGAAGGAAGTGTAGATCACCACTTTACTGGGATGAGGTGGGTGAAAGAAAAATCCTTGGGCCAGATGCAGTAAGCGAGATGATTGAGACCATCCGCCAGATTAGAGCAAGAATTAAAGAGGCCCAGGACAGACAGAAGTCTTATGCTGATACCCGACGAACTGAACTACAATTTCAGATTGGAGACAAGGTTTTCCTTAAAATATCACCCTCGAAAGGGATCGTTAGATTCGGTGTTAAGGGTAAGTTGAGACCCCGTTTTGTAGGACCTTATGAGATCCTAGAAAGAATAGGTCCCGTAGCGTATAGATTGGCACTGCCACCTAGCTTTGGAAACGTCCACAATGTGTTCCACGTGTCACAGCTGAGACGGTACGTGTTTGACCCCAAACACGTGATTCACCAAGATGAAATGATTCTTAACCCAGACTTGACGTACGAGGAAAAACCTGAAGCCATTTTGGACCGAAAGGTGCAAGAGTTAAGGAATAAATCGATCGCGTCAGTCAAAATACTGTGGAGACACCATGGACCGGAAGAAGCAACGTGGGAACTTGAGGACCAGATGAAAGAAAAATACCCAGAACTTTTCACATAGGTATGCAAATTTCGGGACGAAATTTTTGTTAAGAGGGGTAGTATGTAACAACCCGCTCTTTTATTATATTTAAATCCAGTAATACGATAATTATTATTTCATCTTTCAGTAAATCAAGCCCAGTAATTATTTATGATTTAAATTCAGCTTATGACCTTGGATTATATTCAATTAAGCAGGATTATTATTTTATTACCAAGTCAGTAGCTTCGCGTAAATAAAACCGCGATGAGAATTATTGAGTAAGCCAATAATTATTTATTTCAGATTCATAACTGACTTAGTAAAGTCATGTTAATTATTAATCACAATAGAATTAATTTTCTATTTTTTTTTTATTTCTTGAGTCGTGAATTTATTCCGGCTTGTGAAGAATTAAATCTACGATATTAATTTAGATATTATTCCGTGTATTAAATCTAGCACGCTATGTTCCCTCAGCCACTCTATTCTCACCCGTGCTTAGTTTTTATTTCACTCTTACGTAGTCAAAAAAAAAAAAAAAAAAATTTGCAGCAAGCTAAATCTCAAGCATTCAACAGACAAATCTAATTTGTCAGCAGCAAATCTAATCTCATTAATTCTTCAACCAAAATCTCAAGTATTCAACAGACAAATCTAATTTGTCAGCAGCAAATATAATCTCATTGAATTCTTCAACCACGCCTAAACTTAGCCGCACTATTCACCATATTTTTCACATTAGCAGCTTCAGTATTTACTCCCTATAAAAGGCATCCTCACTTACCTAAAATCCTTAGCAGCTGCAAAGAATTTTAGACGAAACAGGATCACCATATATAACTCAGCAACAACAACCAACAAACAAAACTTTCAAGGTATTCACTATCTCATTTGCACGCTTCGGTTTAATTAGGAATACAGAATGGTAGAGAACCTACATATGCATAAATGGACATAGCAAATATAGCAAACCATTCGTTTCTGTGATACATAATGAGCTATGATATGTTGTAAAAATAAGAATACAGAAAACCAAGTTTTCATTCCAAAATCAAGTCTTTATACAAAATTGAGTTTTCTGAAAACTAATTCTAATATACGAACCTATCGAGTGATAAAATGAGAGGGAAGATACGGTGGAAAGTCGAAGCTTGCTGCCCATGGCGACGGCGGCACCAGGAGAGGCGGCTGCCGGATTCTTGCTGCCAACGGCAGCGGCTGACGGCGGCGCTCCTCCAGCGAGCTGCTGGCCGTCGATCGCAGGCCAGCCAGCGGCGACTTCGGGCGAACAGCAGCAGCTCCAGGCGGCGACTCCGGGCGAGCAGCAGCAGCTCCAGGCGGCGACAGCTCGACTCCCGGCGAAGCAGCAGCAGCTCCAACGGCGGCTTCAGTGGCAATTGCCGGCGGAGCAGAGCGGCGGCGCGACGCCGGAATCAAGAACGAGAGTGAGAGAGGGATGAGATGGGTGTGTGCAGAAGGAGAAGAGAAAGTTGGAGGGAAGGGAGGAGCAGGACGACGGCGTATGCCGGACCATCGCCGGGAAGAGGGGCGATGGCGGCGGATAGAGAAGGGAAGAGAGGGAGCCGATGGTAGTGTGAGGATAGAGAGAGAGAGAAAATCGATGGTAGTGTGAGGATAGAGAGAGAGAGAGAATCGATGGTAGTGAGGATAGAAAGAGAGAGAGAGAACCGATAGTGTGAGGATAGAAAAGAGTGAATGTCGGTAGAGAGAGAGAGAGAAAGAGAGGAGTGGGCCTTTATCAATTGGGCCGAGTTTCAGCCGAGTTTGGGCCGGGTTTCAGCCGGGTTTGGGCCGATTTCGGACTCTCTTATTGGGCCTAGTTCATTTTATTTGTTGGGCCGGGGATTAATTCATTGGGCCATCTTTTTATTTCTATCTGGGCCGAATTTATTTAATGTTCTTGGGCTGGAATTTATTTAATTCTATTGGACCTGTTTCAGATTTGTTTAGTTCAGCCCAGCTCTTAATTCGTCATTTGGGCCGATTAAAGTGTCTATTGGACTAAGATTAATTCTTTCCAGTCCACATTAATTATTACTTGGACTCCTATTATTTATTAATAATGGGTCTCGAATTTATATTACTTGGGCTCCTACGATTTAATTGATTAAGTCCAATGAAATTTATTTATTTAACCAATAAGAATAATTATTTTAGGCCTCTTTATTAATCCTAATTATTTTAATTAGTAATTAATATTAAAATTTACTAATTATTTTTAAGGGTGATGATGGGCTCACTTATTGGGCTTCATGATTTTATTATCTTGGGCCTCATTTGTTGGGCTTTAGAATTTAATTGATGTTGGGCCTAATATTATTAATGCATTGGGCTTTGAATTTATTCATTTGGACTCAAATTAAATTCCTTTTGGGCCTTGATTATTTTATTTTAATTGGGTCTTCATAATTATTCTATTAAGTTTAATTAGAGAAGATTTTAAGACTTACTAATTATTAATTAGTAAGTGAATTAGATTATTTTAAGATGAGTAGATTATTAAAGATTAATAATCCGACCTCATAAGACGAGCTTTAATTCCTTAAATAGGATTAGCATCTCATAATTTAATTAAAGGAATATGAGTCATGCATAATCATTTCACGCATCCTCATTTATTGAGATTTTTTCGAGAATTAGAATCTTATTTTATTTTCTCGGATTAAAGGTCAAGCACCAGAGTTAGAGCTAAACCGTGAGTCTGCTATTCAGGTAGGCTTTCTACGTATAAACTAAAATTATATATTAAAATTGTTAAGACTTTATGCTTATGAATTTAAATGATATTGTCAATGCCTAAATGCTTTATGTTTTATTATTAATTGCCTATCTGATGTTAATCGAATTCGGATTCTGGATGGGACCGCAAATCCCTTCGGAATTAGTGTACACCTTGTGATCGTGAGTCATCTAGCGGGTTGGCCGATCATAGTGTCCGTAGAGGGAGGCCTCCCTCTCGGCACGAGTTACTGATATGGTGATTAATAATATAAAATACCTGCGCGGGTTATTGATGAAAGAAATGATATTATGTTTGGTAAATACGAGTCTTTAAAGGAAAACCCTCGTATTTTACTACTGTTGAAAGGCTTGACAATAAAATATTATGCATGTATGTAAATTTCGGCAAGTGTCCACTAAGTACTTTTGTACTTAGCCCTGCATGTATTTTTAAATGTGCAGGTTGAGCTGTGATCGAGGATGTAGTGTGCAAGCGGAGCTTCTGTCAATCTAGGATGAGTACCTCAGAGTAGAGTATATGTCTTCATACATATATTCAAATTATTATTCCGCTGCAAACACTGATTTTACTAAGACATTATGTTATCTGTCAAAACAATATGTACTATTTAATAATGTACTCAAACTCGTTGAGTACCCCTTTGAATAATATTATGTACGGTCCCCTTGTGGCCTTCATTGATATCTAGATATTTCGATTGATTTCTTTATACAAGTCGAGTCATCAAGAAAACGAATATGCCCTTTCTAAATCCCGCTCCTAAATTCCCTCCCTTAGTCGCGATTTTCCCGAATTTGCTATCCTTAGCAAGTGCGGTCGTGACAATGCTCAATATGCTATTTATTGGAAATAACTATAGAACTCTTCGTAGTTAATAATGACATATCTATCGCCTCAAAAAAAATAAAATTGACATACCTATTATTACACGTGAGTACTACTAATATAATAAGGTGGATATTGTTAATCTTGTTCATGATAAAGAAAATCAAGAATACTGATGACAGACTTGAATGGGGGTTCAATATGAACTTTAGATACCTATTAAAAATATTAAGGCTTTTATTTTTCAAACTACTAAGTTTCTTTTTTAATGCAGAAAAGTTGGTGGTGGTTGTTGCATGAAATTACTATTCCCAGTCGAGTTGGTTTGGTGTCTACTTAAATGCTGCATGCAAGAATTCAAAAACCATATGGCTGCAAGGTAAAATTCAAATTTAAATTTTCTATTTGAATCTTTATATTATACATATATTTTCAAACTGCTGTAGGAACATAATAAGTTTGCACCTGCGGCGACAATAAATATATACTCATAATATACACACCTAAATCGAATTGTTTATTTAATATGCACTTATTGGGCACATAGCTATATTTAAAATTGAAATTTAAGAAATTTATAATGTACTTATATATATGGCTAATAATTAAATTTAAATACCTATCACCGATAGGGATGGCAATCGAGTACGACGGGTACAGATAGTGACTATCCATACCCATACCCACGAACTAAATGGATAGTGATTTTTAACTACGAAACTATCCATGCATATCAAATGGTATCCAAACCCGCTACCCGCGGATACCGGCTACCCGTCGGGTATCCACAAACCCGCACCCGCTATCCGGCGGGTATCCGTCACCCGCTATTCGCCGGATACCCGCCACCTACTATCCGCCGAATACTCATGAAATAAAATTTAAATATAAATTTACAACAAATTTAATAAAAAAAAATCAACACAAATAACATAGTTTAAACCATATGTTGAAATCCACAAAGAACAATGTTTAAATTCAAATTCATCAACTAAAATATAAAATTCTGTCAAATTCTATAATTGCTCAACAAAATTCAAATTTAAATTAGACTATTAGAATTTGGGCATTGGTTCAGTTTCTGTTTGAGCCTATTTTAAGATATAATATGCTAGCCGATAATCTCAAAATATATATTCAAAGCCCATATTTTATGGAATTTTTTGTGGATATTTGACGGGTAATTCATGGATAATTGACGGGTAATTGGCGGGTATTTTTCGCGGGTAAATGAGTTTCGTGGGTATGGATAGTAAGTATCCAAACCCATACCCACGAACTAAATGGATAGTGAATTGCAACCACGAAACTATCCATGGATATCAAATGGTATCCAAACCCACCCTAATAGGTTCGGGTTTTCACGGATATCCGTTACCCGCAAGTAGATTGCCATCCCTAATCACCGAGATTAGTTGCTGAAGGGAGTATATATATGCTTATCAGTATATGTGAGCTTTTGTATACTGGCCAAGTTCGAGAACTAATAAAATTAAATATACTCATATAAACTATATATATGAAATCAAATTAATTTTCTTGCACAAATATTTGATTCTATTTAATTTAAGTCTATTCAAATCTGATGATTAATTATAAGAAAAATAAGTGAAAAGATTTCTCTTGACTTTTCAAAAAAAAGAGAACTTGTATCTACTTGGTACATGCTGAAATTAAATAAGAGCAATACAGTTAAAAATTAAATTCGGTTAAAATGGTGAATTTTTATGTACCATTTAACTCTTAAGAACGTGGCAGGAAAAAAAAAGGCAGTTTTACACGACGAGTAAAATTAAAGAAGGAAAGCTCTCAAAAAAAAATTAAAGAAGGAAAAAAGTGGACGCACCATGAATTTTCACTTGGAATGAACCTTATAAAAATCAATTTCTTGTTTAATAAACTATATATCAATGACCTATATACATAACTCTACGTCGAATATATATCCAAGTGACTTTATTTTCGAATGGGATTAAGCATCCATAATTTTTTGCGTCATCTTACAAAAAAATATTGTAATATTATGAATTAAACACGATTTTTTACTTTAAAAAATTATATACCATAAATTTGGATCTAATCCTAATATTAATGAATTATCAATTAATAAAAATGAAATTAAATGATAAAAAATAATTATATACATAGTTAAATGGAACAAATCCTAATTAATTAATTAATTAATAATTACATAATTAAACTAAAGCATACAAATTGAAATTGAAATTGAATGTAAAAAAAAGGTAGGACACCAAGTTTGGTAGACTGGATCTCGAGTGTACTTCTTTAAATACAAATTACTACATAACATATCTTGACTTGAATATATTATAACATAATTAAATGACTAGCTATTCATTTTAATCCAAACTAATTTTTCTTGCTATCTATAAAAACAAAAGATATAATCTAACAACCATCGACGAGATTAGCCACTCATGACCTACACAAATGTAGGATTTTACCCCAATATTATAATCCAAAAGCAATAATTACCAAGTGAAAACGCCAAGAAAATTTGCCTAACCGAATAATCTACACTTCTTGTAGATTAGCATAGTACTAATTATTTTTCTTTAAAAAAAATTAGTACTAAAATGATCCTCCTCTTGTCCCTTTCGATGTCCCCATATTACCCCCAACAAAGACAAGAAAGAAGCATCACCCAGGGGCATTTCCGTCTTTTGACGCAGTCCACCAGCTACCCAAAATCAGGAGCCTTCAAAAAGCAAACGCCAAAAAGTTGGTCACACACACACAACACACAGTGAGCATGAAGACCAGACGAGTCAAAGAAGCTCATTTATTTATTTTTAAGGTTATTGTTAAGGATCGTTTCATTTGTTTGTATCAACAAGAAATGCTCCCACGAATATTTTGTGACACGTAAAAATAAGATTTTGGTTTAAATTAATTATTTTATAAAAATCGTGTCTTATTATACAAACATGTAAATTAATGGTATTGTCGGATATGTTTATAATTTATATACATGCATACGTGTCTCAAACTCAATTTAAAATTAATTTTACTGAAAATGGAGACAATAAATATATTTTCCTGATAAATATAGCTAGTGAGTGTGTGCGTGTATATATACGTAATTAATTGATGAATGAATAATTAATGGTTGAATTTTTTATATATATAAATTTATACAATATAATATATATGAGTTTGAGAGACGTAAAATTAATACAAATATACATCTGGTTACGAACATTCAATTAAAATCATATATTGTACATAAATTATGAATAGTTTTTTTTATGAGACATGTAAATCTAATTTTTGTCGAGATAAAAAGATAATAAAATTTATTAATCTAGATTATGTGTAATTAGTTGATAAATTAATAATTAATGACTGAAATATTTATACATATATATAGATATAATTCATATAGTAAAATATATTGCAGAATATTCTTATAATATACATATTTTAGAGAAATATAAAATTAATACAAATATACATATTATTAGGAACGTTCAATTAAAATCATTTATCGTACATAAAATTATAAAAATTTGCATATTTGTAATCTAATTTTTGTGGAGAAAAAATAAATAATACTAAAATTTATTAGTTTAGATTATGTGTAAAGCTAATATTATATATATATACTATTAATTTTATTTATTAAGATTAATGAATCTTTATATGGAATGTACTAGTTAATTAATGAATATAAATAATGGAGAATTTATATAATAAATTATTGTAAATAAAATATAATTATTGTAAATAAAGAAGGTTTGAGGAATTTTTAAATAGTAGAATTCGAGAATGTGGCATAAGAGTATCAATTTTCTAGTACAGTATTATTATTATATAAGATGGAAATATAGGCATGCATGTTCTCTTTATTGTGCAAATTAACTTTATTCATATGGTGGGCTGCTCCTCAATGATTTTCTCTTTTCCCTTTTCACTCATCCCCACACTCATTTCTTTGTCTCTTTGAGAAGGAAAACAAGAAAATTTCCAAGAACTGGTTTTTTTTTTCCCTGATTCTTTTTGGGTTCTGGAATTTTGCATTTTCTTGTTTGGAACGTGATATTGGGTTTTACCAAACAAGGCTTCGAGCTCAAGAGAAGGAGAAAATGATTGCTTTTCCTTGCTGCAAATTTTGTGAGGGGTTGTTTCTTTTACTTCACTTCTGTGAGTTCTAAGGTGGGGCAAGGCTGTTTTCTGCGGTAATTGCACCTTTTGCTTTATCTTGGAGTGCAAGTGTGTGTAAAAATGCTGTCTTTGTAATGATATGTGCGTGTGTGGTGTGTTTTGTTTTCTTGATTATAATGTGCCCCGGCCCGGATTAGGCACTTGTTATGATTATTGTTAGATTGCTTGTCTGTTGGGAATTTTTTTTATTCATTTCAATTCAAATGGGATGAAGAATTGAATGGTTAATTGCCTTAGAATTATCAGTAGGGTCCACTAATTTGTTGGCATTGTGGTATAAGATCTTGATTGCACCTCACAAATGCACAAAAGAATATTAGTTTCGTAGCTACAAATTTTCTTGAAGATATGGGTATGAAATTCCATTTAATGGTACTCTGATTGAATCACTTGTGAATTTCTCTGTTATTTGTATGCTTCTTTAAGGATTGAGTTTGAGTTGATTGTGTGACTGATGTTTGTCTTCATTCTGACATATTCACCAACATGTTTTGGCCATACTTGAGATCAAAATTTCACTTTCTTATGTTTGCTTGTCAAATAATCTTGAAATTTTTGCACAAAAAAGTTCGGAATTTAGGCTATTGTTCAATGCAATCTTTGATAAGCATGTTTTGTGTAGTATGTACTGATCAATTTCCTGTTTTCATCCGGTTCAGGCGGCTTATCTATCAGTGATGCTAGATTGAGCCATGGACTTAGACTTCGACAAGTATTGTCTTGTAGATGGAAGTCCCACAACCGTGCTACCCGTTCCTAGGCCTCGTTCGTGTGTTGCAGGTAGAAAACCAAGCGGAAAGTGCGAATTTAGGAATGAGACACCAAGCCCCACTGAGTTTGAGATTGATTTTGGTGACTACTGTAGCGGATCGTGTAGAGATGTCCGGTCCCAGAGAATCAGTGGTGAAGTGCTGAAGAGAGGATCGGTCTATCAAAGCTCCAAAGAGGCAAAACTGATTCAGGAAACGGATGCTGCTGTTGGGAGGAAGAAGATTGAGTTCTCTCCACGAACTGCATCCTCACTCTCAATAGAAATCATTGAGTCATTGTGCAATTCGGATGAAGAGAGCTCGGTGATGTCTTTCTCAGAACAAAGCACAGCTTCAGGTTATGCAAATGGCGTAGAATTCTGCTATGATGATTCTACTGAAGAAGCTAGTAGTCCTCGAGGAAAAGATGTAGCTCTCAGTTTGCACAGGCCGTTGTCTGCAAGATTTGGTTTGCCCCATTCACCTGCCAATTCAGGTCGTGATAGCTCAAGAGCCAGCAGCAGTTCGAGGGGCAGGTTTAGCCACGTCAGAAATATGCTCGACCCTTTCGTTAAATCCAAGTCTCGCAGAAGTCCATTGTGTAGTTTCAACGAAACTCATGGCGAGACTACAAGTGGTAGACCGATGTTGGGTGACATATTTGAGAAGCCACACCATGTGGAATATGATCATCAATATGAGGAGAAAAAAGAAACCCATAATTCAGTTCCACGGTGTTCTCCTGCACACCTGCACGGCCTTCTCAAGATGGGAAGCAAGCACGGTGCACCATTTTTTCAGTTCTCAGTCAAGTCACCGGAAGATGTTTATGTGGCAAAGACGTGGAAAGTTGAGAATGCCTCGACTTGGATTTACACGTTCCATGTGTTTCCTAATAGAAGAAAGCGTGGTGCTAGTGGATGGGGGCTTAAAGAATGCAGCAGAGAATCGTCTATGGTTGGATGGATGCAAGTTTCGTGTCATCTGCATACAGAATTTGAAGGTGCAGGACAGTCGAATGATTCCATGATGACAGAGTTTGTGTTATACGATGTTTTACATTCAAGAAAGAGCATCGGTGACACTGGTCAATTTATGTCATCTAAATTGCACCCGGAGCTAGAAATTGCAGCCATTATTATGCAAGCCCCGTTGGAGAAAAGGGAGAGCCTCAAATTTAAGAGTGGTGATAAGAAAATTGATGAGACGCATCCTAACTTGCTAGATCATTGTCGGGTTGTAAAAGCAAAGGAGGGCGTTTCTGATACTTCAAATCCGGGGAAGATGCACGTTGTGATACCAGCTGGAAACCACAGTTTGCCCGCCAGTGGAAGCCGTGGCCCTTCACCATTACTAGATAGGTGGAGGTCGGGTGGAGGATGTGACTGTGGTGGCTGGGACATGGCCTGCCCCCTTAGTGTTTTCACGAATAAGATTGCTGAGGAGCATCGGACAGAGCTCTTTGTTCAGGTACTTCCCCATCTTTACCTAATATCACACGTTTTTGCCACTACCCGTAGTTGATGTGGTTCCAGTGTGGAGTCATTGAGTTGTGATCGATACTCCAATATTGAATGTTGCGTTACAAAACTTCTTGTACGGGAAAAGTGCTCGTCTTAACATCCTATATTGTTGAATTGAACTTCCAAACACTTTTGAAAGTTGCATCAATTGCAAGGGCAAGCATGAGCATGAGTCCTTCCATATAAGTTTTAGTAACACGATCTTATAAAAGCATTACTCTATTACATTGAAATCTTTAAAAGATCCATTTTTAGGAACCTATACGATTATATGTCATCAACCATGGAATCCTTAGAGGTGCATTTGCTTTATTCAAAGTGCTTTGCAGTTGATGATACTTGAGCATTACCTACTTCTCGCAGGGAAGAAGAGATAATATACCGGCATTTACCATGAGGGTGATCGAGGGTGGGAAGTACGCAGTTGATTTCCATGCACAATTATCCTCGCTGCAAGCATTCTCCATCTGCGTTGCTATCTTGCACGCTGCAGAGGCCTCCCCCACCGGGCGGGAGAGGAGCAAGCCGATGCTGCAGAGTGATGCGCTCAAGGTATACACCGAGGAGGAGATCAAAACCATGCTAGATGCAATAGCAAAGGAAGAGAAATCCAAAGTCAAGAAGATGGAACAAGCTGTGCCATCTTTTGTGCTCAGCCCACCATTCTCTCCAATAGCTCGAGTCTAGGCTTTTTACACGAGCTAGCAACATTATCTTCGACCCTAGGTAGGCGGAAGTCCCCGAGGGCAATCTCGAGATTGCACCTGTGTTTTGGTGGAGACAACACAAGGGCTGAAGAGGCAATCAACATTGTTGGCAAAGATGGTGATGCTGCATTCTTTCATGGTATACTCATCAGCTTTTCTTCATGGCCGAACATCAAGACACGCAGATTAGGTAGTCGTCGTGACGGAGAAGTGGTCGGTAGTCGTCGCGATGGAGAAGAGAATAGTGGTTTTTGATTTATTCTTTCTGTAACTTAAGGTGGTGGGAGGAGAATGTATATCCAGCTTTCTGCTGAGTTACTGATAGGATTGCAGGATTTTTTTTTTATAATGATATATAGTATAAAGTATTATTAACGTCTGTCACATGTATAAAAGTTATAGCGATAGCGTACATGTAGAATGTATTGTAGTAACGATAATAGAAGATGGAACAACATTTTGTGATAGAATCCAGTATGCTCCTTCTCTACAATTGTTTGTTTTTTTTTATTATTTTTATAGTTACAATTCACTCATACAGTCATGCTCATATTCACGCACATTGAGTGATTCAATTAGAACTCTCAGGTTGTCGATGAGGTCTAGCTCAATTGAAAAAATTGAAGCACCTAAAGACTCTCCTTTGTGAGAGGTTGGAATCTCTCAGATACACTAGTTGGTTTCACCAATTGAGCAACATGTTTCTAATTTTTATCGTGAGAGCTCGTTTGATACATGATATGAGATCAAGTGTGATATATTTAATTGAAATACTTCATCTTTTATTATATAGTAGTATCATTTTAAATTTGTATAATATTATCTAATATTTAATTTATAAAGAGTGTTGTAGGTATATTATATACTATAATCATTCGTGCCAAATGAGTCCTAAGTAAAAGAAAATACACATTTTTTTTTTTGTTATTGGTTTACACACTGACAAAAAGTATTACTCCCTCCGTCCCATGAAGCATGACTCAGTTTTTTTCAGCACGAGATTTAAGAAATTTGTATTTTGTGTGTTAAGTATGATAGGTGAAAAAGTGAAAAGGTGAATAAAATATATAATTTTTTTGCTATTTTTAAAAATAGGTTAAGTTTCGTGGGATAAATCAAAAAGGAAACTGGGTCATGCTTCGTGAGACAGAGGGAGTATATGTGCATATAAGATATCGACTTACAAAGCAGATGTGGTTTGAACATGTAACTTTTCACTTGGGATCTTTTATCTCAACTTTAGTGTCTCACTCTGTGTTTGACTGTCAATTTTTAAATTACTTAAATTTGTTTCTTCAAGTTCACTGTGTTGTGGTTTAGTTTAATTTTACAATTATTAACTAAGGTTACTTATCTAAAAGGATGTTTAATTCTTCTTCTTTTTCTAATATTTAATTTGCATTTTGTAGGTAAAATTTATTTGGGTTGGTTATTCCAAATTATGGTATAGAATTTATTATACAATAATATATTTTTATTTTAAAATAGTTTGGAGAGTTAAATATGTCTTCAAGTATAATTGAAACTGTGAATAGGCGAAAGTACCCACTTTTATAACTTGTCTTACAAAAGTACCCACCCAAGCCAAAGTCCAAAAAGTCAAAGCCGACATGCTTGGTTTTTTGTAAAAGCAGACCTGACATGCTTCGATTTTTGTAAAATGTCTAACTCACGTCAATTTCACAAGTTAAAAATGTGATGAAGAGATAATAATTGTCCAACTCACGTCACTTTCACAATCTAATGTATACTGTATGTTTGAAAATTTATAAAAAAAAATAGCTTACGTTTGCGTTATAAAAACATTAGTAAGAGGACTAAAAATTTCACTATTATGTATATTATGCAACAAAAAAATATTCAGAAACCAATGGAATAACTAGCCGCCGAAAATTCATAGCCGTGAACAGTAGCCGCCGATCCAAAATATACACGGCTACTGGTCAGCGGATATGAACTTCCGGCGGCTAATTACTCCATTTGTTTCATAATATTTTTTTGTTGCATAATATACATAAAAGTGAATTTTTGAACCCTCTTAGTAATATTATATTATAACACGAATACCTTAATTTAGAGTTTTTATTTAAATTTTTAATTTTATTTTTTTTATATTACAAGAAGTATACATTGATGTCAAATATGAGAGATACTGAATCTGCAAAAAATTGGATTATAGTGGGGTAATAATACTCACTTTATGCATGATTTGATTGAACACAAAATAATACAGTAAACACATAAAATAATAGGCTATTTTTGAAGAAAACACTTGAAACTCCTGAAATGTAACCAAAAAAATATTTGAACTC
This sequence comes from Salvia miltiorrhiza, assembly GCF_028751815.1. Classification (NCBI taxonomy): domain Eukaryota; kingdom Viridiplantae; phylum Streptophyta; class Magnoliopsida; order Lamiales; family Lamiaceae; genus Salvia; species Salvia miltiorrhiza. Next base: position 52,791,639 of record NC_080393.1, on the reverse strand, counting down.
TAAAAAAATAATTAGCCGCCAGAAATTCAAAGCCGTGAACAGTAGCCGCCGGTCCAAAATATACACGGCTACTGGTCAGCGGCTATGAACTTCCGGCGGCTAATTACTCCATTTGTTTCATAATATTTTTTTGTTGCATAATATACATAATAGTGAATTTTTTAGCCCTCTTAGTAATATTATATTATAACACGAATACCTTAATTTAGAGTTTTTATTTAAATTTTTAATCTTATTTTTTATATATTACAAGAAGTATACATTGATGTCAAATATGAGAGATACTGAATCTGCAAAAAATTGGATTATAGTGGGGTAATAATACTCACTTTATGCATGATTTGATTGAACACAAAATAATACAGTAAACACATAAAATAATAGGCTATTTTTGAAGAAAACACTTGAAACTCCTGAAATATAACCAAAAACATATTTGAGCTCTAAAAAAACAATTAGCCGCCAGAAATTCAAAGCCGGTCGTACTAGCCGTGTGAAATTTTTCACACACGGCTAGTGAATCCGGCTACGATTTTGTGGCGGCTAATATTTTGTTTGGGACCAAAAAATCATTTTGAAGTAATACATATGGTTGTAAAATTTTTTACCTTGTTATGAATGTTTGAAAGTAACATATGTATCCCTTTTTGTGTATTTCTATTTATTTGTTAATGTTTTAGTCAAAAAAGTACATGTCCACATGAAATAAGAGATAAGGTGACTGCACAAATTTGGATTGTAATGAGGCTTTAATGCTCACTTTCTGCATGCATTTGATTGCACATTGAATAATAGATTGAAGTGTACTGAATGAATGAACAATACATTTCACGTGAATTTGTACAAAGGAATCTAATATTAGTCTATAATAGGGCTGCATTTGTGAATGAGAAAACATAAATCCAAATACTCGTAGAAAGAGCATTCAGTTAAAAAATTGAGAAATTGAAACCCTCAAAGATTTGAGAAGTGGTTTGTGCGATAGTTGGTGCAATTGGTGTTCAAATTCTACTTGAAGAGGTGATTTTCTCATATATTGTTTGTGTAATTAATAGTTTGAATGTTTTATGTTATATTTATGAGAATTTTTAAAGCGTTTATGCATATTTTAATACTACATTTTATGTGTTTTTATAGATGGAATTCGTTAGATTCATATATGTGAGATACAACGGACTCGTCGATGGTATACACTATGTTGGTGGGGCTACAGAGGTCCTTCCCCTCGTCAACGAAACTATTGAGAGCCTGATGTGCAGCGTCAACAATATTATGAGGACGCATTCGTTGAGCTCGAGCTACCAATTGTATTATTTGGCGACCAATCTATTTGGTAGGGAGACGAAATGTGGCTTGGCCACAGACGATGACGTGGAAGCCTTGTTGGCAACTGCCGACTATCCCATGGTGTACGTTGAGCACTACAACGGTCCGATTGTAGAAGGAGCCTACATCCCTACTTTTGATTTTGCTGAACCTTCGGGACACGTAGATGAAGCACAATGCAGTCAGTATGAGACGCCGTATTATCATTATACGTCGTTTCATGGTGTCCAGAGCTCGCCTCCACGACAATATTTTACATGGGATGGACAACCGCTAGACGAATCTGCATGGAATCAAACTGAAAGGCTTAATGAAGTATGTGGGAGATTGAACAATGTGCGGACAGATGATGAAGATGAGCACGAAGTTGAAGGCTCGGTTGCATCAGGAGACGATGATGATTCTGAGGAAGATGACGAAGAATTTGACCCTGCGCTCGAGGTGGGCACTGCTTCTGATGCCTCTGAGGATTTATTAGACGACGATCTAATCGATTTCACGGAGACCGAGCGAGCATGTTGGATCCGACAAAGTACAACACGTGACGGAGATCCGACAGCCGAGACCGGTGATCTAACTAATTGGTTAGTTCCCTTGATTCCAGTGGACGCCTCGGCTTCGCTGGTTGCTCGCGAAGTATAATCGTTTGTTTTGCAGTGAGGCGAACGAGTCAGTGGAGGATTACGTGCACTCTTACTACTGGAACAGTTCACTAGTTGACACATACTCTGGCGACGTTAACCACTTGCCTCCCATAGAAAATTGGAATATTCCTTTCCAAATTGCATCTCAGCTTGTTTTACCAAATCTCTCTCGGCGACAAGCTGGTCGTCCAAAGGAAACTCGAGTTTGATCCGCAGGTGAAAGGCCGACTCAAAACACATCAACAGCGGAGGCATCAACTAGTAGCAAGAAACGAGCACCCAAAACGTGTGGTCTCTGTGGCGGGTCTGGTCACACACGTCGATCGTGCAAGGGTACGGCCACCGATGTGTAGTCGTATTTATGTTTAAATTGAACGATTTTCAATATGTTTTCAGTTGTACCATGTCAGCGTATGACATTAATTTCTTTTTATGTTTTATTTAAGTTCATTTAGAGTTCCCTAATTATTATGGATGTGCTCAACGTTTATGAATGAATTCACAGCGTATGACATCATTCACAGTTACAATTATTATGAAGTTTTCATAATTTATAATTTTGAAATTTTTAGAATTTTAGTTTAGTTTTAATAATTTTTTATTAATTTATAAATCCAAATAATTTATGAATGAATTTATAATTATAATTCATAATTATAATTTATAATTCTAATTCATAATTTTAAGATAATTACTCAATAATGAATTTATTTTAGTTTTAATAATTTATAATTTCTAGATCAGCATAAAGACTTGCTATATTCTTTAATTATAAATGCAATTTAGAAATAGAAATGAATTACTACATAATTTTGATTGTTAAGTAAGTATGATTTATTGTTTGAATTTGTCAAATATTAGAATTGAATATCCTTAACAACGTCCATCAAACCAAAATAGAAGGATTAGCCGCCACAAAAGTATATCCGTGAGGATTAGCCGCGAGTAGTAAAATAATACGCGGCTAATCCTCACGGCTACACTTTTATGGCGGCTAATCCTTCTATTTTGGTTTGTTGGACGTTTTTAAGGATATTCAATTCTAATATTTGACAAATTCAAACAATAAATCATACTTACTTAACAATGACCACCATTTACATGTCACTACAATTATGAGTTGAAATTATGAATGAGAATTTGGGAAAATGCACAACTTGTACTAATAAATTTATAATATACCATTACAGAGCTTGAAATTATGTGATTATGCATTAAAAATGTCATTAAATCCAAATAAACTAATTAGCCGCCACAAAAGTGTAAAAAAAGTGGTAGCCGCTGGTAGTGAATTCCGTGGCGGCTAATCCACATGACTACACTTTTATGGCGGGTAATTAGTTTATTCATCTTATCTTACAGTTTTATATGTATCACAAGTCATCACGGAAGTAAATATAGATAAGAAGATACTAACATGTCGGGGTAAAAATGTTGGTAAACAAAATAGTCATAAAGATGTAAATAGTCATAATGTACAGAGAATACAAGTTCAAAGTACATCGGGGGATGAGCAAAACTCGTAGATGGCACTGCCTATCTTGTGCCTGTACAGCTGAACATTATTATTGCCCCACTCCAGGCTCGGGGAGTCTGCGATCAAACGCTCCACGGTCATGCACGCGAAAACACCAGAGCTAAATCGGTCGCTCTGTGCAAACTGCTCGGCAGGATCAGCATACTCGATCTGCAGCTGACGCCATTGGAGATTCTGATTCGGGTTCTCCACAATGCGTGTCCTCTCGAACCAAAGGAACACCTCAAGGACCCGGTAGAAAAGACGGCCCAAAGGACACAGAGCGCGCAGCATGTCGTGGCGTGACTGTGCCCCAATCCGATACAAGTTCGGATCGAATACGCGGCATTTACCCGTGAGCATATCAATGCTACAGATAACGATACGCCCCTCGACAAATACAGGAACAATGACCTGTACAGGAAGAAATAATTGATCAACAATCCTTTTTATTTTAAGTCAAAGTTATTTATGATGTAGGTGTAATTGTGTACCGCAATGGCATCCAACCAATCTCCCTGAGTCGATGAGGTACCCTTGCCATACACTGAATACATCAGCGTGGCAGCCGGCTTCCACGACAACACCGGAGCCTCAGAGCTTATAAGACGCTGCTCTGCACGAGAGCTAAACATACGGCGCGCATTCTCTATCATCTCCTTGTATTCTCTATCCAAATAAGTCTGCAAAGAATAAAAACAAATACTGAGCTTTTACCCTAGTAAACTGCTGCCAGAAACGCTCCATCTCTCCCTGAGAATAACCAGCCTCGTGAAGAATCGGCAGCGAAGAACGAGGCGGCTCGAATGGGTGTGCTGAGCTCGAGGGCTGCTCAGTGTACGAGTAGCGTGGCCCCAGATATGGGGTCAAGTGTCCGCCAGCCCCAAAAGTCGTGGGCACACCAAAACCAGTATGCGGGCCCGGTGGGGTTTGATAATCATCACTGGCAGAGTGACCCGCGTCCCTAGCAGGCGACTGGTGTGCAGGGGACCTCTGCTGCGATGGCGCATCCTCGTGCTCGGGCTCCGTCTCGGGCTCGGGCTCACGTCGCCTGTCCGATTGAGGTCTTGGAGCAGGCATGGGCTGACGTACATCGGTGTTATGCGAGCATCGGCAACGCATACACCCAAAGGTCTCCTCGGCCCAATTCTTCAGCCTCGTGAATAGGCCCTCCTCCACACGCCTCGCCACCCGGCCCTCACTCTCGCGCACCATCTGTTCCATGCGCTGCCACTCCTGCTCGCTCAAACCAGAAGGCCCATGAGCAGCACTGCTCTCTCCCCCGTATCTGGGCCTCCTTTGACTCTGTGACCTCCGGCCGGAAGTCACGGGGCGATCGCCGCCGCCACTCTGATCCCGCTGGCCACTGCTCGACGAAGACGAAACCACATGTGGTCTCTGCCGCTTTCCCCGATCTTCGCGCCTCGAACGGCGACGTCGGGGTTCCATCTGAATAGATGCGTCAGAGCGGTCCCCACCCCCCGTATCCGGTCGAGGATTTCTCTGGCCGAAGACGCCCGGACCTGGAACTAGACATCTCCTTCATTCGTGACCGATAGCCACCAATGCGTCGTCACCTCCTGCTGTTCGGGCTGCAACTCATAAAGCCCGGTCTCCTGCAATAAAAAATATATGTACATGATGATTAATATTCATAACATCAAATATAATTAACTAATAAACACTTAAATTATTACCGGTGACTCAAATAGGGGCTGCAAATCTGCAATGTTGTGACTCAAGAAGGTCCACCTCTTGAATCTAGGTAATATCCCGGCATTATGTATAGCGATGTGGCTGCCCAAGCCGGGAATAACCTCAAGACCCCAAGTATATAGAGCCCAAGAAGGCCCATAGAAGTGGTACTTCCATTCTTCCGACATCTTCTTCATCCTGAAGTTCAAGCGATTATATGCCGCTGCACCCCAAGGAAATGTGGAGAACTCCGACAAGTCCTCCGCCAAAGCCCACGTCCAGATCTCCACGGGTCGTGGCGTGTCCACGCCCAAAATAAATGCGTGTAGCACCAACAGGTGGGCCACACGCAGTGCTATCGAGCCGTCGGGGTCGTCAATCTCCGTCCACTGCTCAAAAAAAATGTTTGCCAACTCCTTAACTGACAAGCGCTGCCCGCCACAAACTCGTCTGTAGGCTACATTACTATTCAAATTGTGGCGGGCTGTTGGATCGAAACGATGTTGCCCAAATGACAGTCCGGTCACAAGAGCGAAAGCGGCGTGATCAAGGCAAACCTTCTGGCCGTTGATGTAGAACCACATCACATCGTCACTATCCAGCAGATGACGAGAGACAATATGATGCAATGCCATGTTGCACCTGTAGCCCGGATCCCAATCCAACAAATGTCCAAAGCAACCCTGCCTGAACGTATTCTCCAGTGCGTCGCCCCCAATTTCCCTCAGTCGCTCGGGTACCCGGGACAAATAATTGGTCTTGTAGTAAGAACTGATCTGCGTCCCGGGGCGATTTATTGTGTCGGGCCTCCGATAACCGATCTATTCAATACCAAAAATTTATCAATTAAAAAGCCAACATATAATTAATTAAGAAAAATAACACAAAATTTAATAATAACATAACTAATTCAACCAAATAGAATTATTATTAAATCAAATAATTCACGAAAATAATTATGTACATGTAGAGGATCTTCTCGTTAGTTTAATAATTATGCACTACCCAATTCAATTCTTTGGTTGTGTATTTTATTTAAATTATTGAAATGATTTTAAAATTAAACTAAATCAAATTATATACTAAGTAATTCACAAATAACATAACTAATTCAACCAAAATGACTACAACAAAATAACATAAGTAATTCACGTCCCAACAAAATAATTAAACATAATGACTACAACCAAAATGAATATACAACCAATAATTAATTATTTTCGTCCCAACATAAGTAAATTCCGTCCCAATAATTAAACAATGTAATTTTCGTCCCAACATAATTAATTCACGAACACAAGTAATTCGAATTAAACAATCCGGTCCAAAAAATTTCACGAAAATAACATGCTTCTACTTGTTGTGGAAAATAACATCCTTATTCACGAATTTAAAATCAACGAAATAGGATACTTACTTGATTTGAAGAAGAAGCCATGGTGTATGCCTTCGGACGTTGAAAAAATCGTGAATGCTCTCCTTCAAGTTCAAAAAAAATGATTCTCATTCAAACATGGACAAACAAGAAAACCAAGCAAAAAACAAAAATTCATTCCAATTTACCTTCGGTTTGGAATGCTCTCATCTCTCTCAAAAATTTCCCCGATGCTCTTTCTCCTCTCTCTCTCTCTTTCTCGGCTGCCTCTCTCTCTCACTCTCTCTCAAAAAATAAACTGATGCCGTGCGGCTAGGTTAAAAGTTCTACTCAATTCTTATACATGTAAATGGGTTTCTTGGTCAAACAAGCCTTTAAATTGCCGTGTATATCCCCCCAATAAAGCTTCCGCGATTCTCGCCTAACTGTATAGCCGTATGAATTGTCCAATCACCCTTTAAGCTTATAATTTAAAAAAAAAATAGGTTTTCGTGTATAAATAGAAGAAATAGTAGTAAATTAAGGGTAAAAAATACGAATATTATATAAACTGATATGAAAAATTATTTTAAAAACATTTAATAGCTTACCCGTCAGTACTGAGTAGCCGTCCGCTTTAGCCGTGAGTAGTTTCTTACCCACGGCTACGGCAGCCGGCTACATATTTCTGGCGGGTACTTGTGTAGTAAGGTTTATTATGTTTCATTAATTCATAATATATGATTTTATAATTTTTTTATCCACCATTTGCTATTATTTTATGTGTTACAATATTAATTCATATACAATCAAATAAACTAAATAAATTTAGACTTATTGAGTTTATTTTGTCAATCTCCTTCTCGTGAGTTTACTGCAAAGAGATTCCCACCCTATAAAGCTGCATTGTAGCCGTATGAATTGTCCAATCACCCTTTAAGCTTATAATTTAAAAAAAAAAATAGGTTTTCGTGTATAAATAGAAGAAATAGTAGTAAATTAAGGGTAAAAAATACGAATATTATATACAATGATATGAAACATTATTTTAAAAATATTTAATAGCTTACCCGCCAGTACTGAGTAGCCTTACGCTGTAGCCGTGAGTAGTTTCTTACCCACGGCTACGGCAGCCGGCTACATATTTCTGGCGGGTACCCACTTGGTATGGTGTATTATGTTTTACTGATTCATAATATATGATTTTGTAATTTTTTTATGCACCATTTGCTATTATTTTATGTGTTACAATATTAATTAATATACAATCAAATAAACTAAATAAATTTAGACTTATTGAGTTTATATTGTCAATCTCCTTCTCGTGAATTTACTGCAAATAGATTCCCACCCTAGAAAGCTGCATTATACCCGTGAATTGTCCAATCCCCCTTTAAGTTTATAATAATAATAAAAATTAGGTCTGTTTAAAAATTTAAAATCAAGAGTATTATGAAACTAGAATTTTTTTTAAAGCTAATGAAGTATTTACCCGCCTGTTAATCCTAGCCGGTTACAGTAGCCGCCGGGATCCATTTCCAGCCGGCTACTGCTAACGGCTACGATTAACCGGCGGGTAATTGTTGTATTAGCTTCAAAAAAAATACTTGTTTCATAATACGCTTCATTTAATTTTTTTTCAACTTTCTTATAGATGTTTAATAACATGAAAACATGTCCTTATTTTTTCGAACTTAAGGCATTTAGGGTTACAAATAATGACGTAAGTTAGCAAATAATGCCATTTCCTCAGATTTAGAGTCATATTTAACTACCTCTCTTACACATTTTCTTACACAAGTGTACTTGTGTAAGAAAAGTGTAAGAACTTTTACGGAAAACGATGCAAACCTATCACCATCAATTGCAAAGTGGGTAGTTTTATAAGGCATCTTAACCAAAGTGGGTAATTTTGTAAGATAACTAACCAAAGTGGGTACTTTAAATTTCATCCCTAATTTAAATGCTTATTTGGACACATTGTTCCTGTTTTTTATTTTAAAATTATGAGGTATTTAGAGGCCCATGGGTATTTAAATAAGTCTGCTAAAGTAAAAAAAAAAAAAACTAAGGGCTCTAAGTAAGAAATAGCTCTTCGTCTAGGGTTTGTTGCAGACTTGCAGTCGGAAAAGACAAGCCTTTGAGGAAGCAGCCATGGCGAGCGGCGGTGGGCAAAGGGTGCTGTCGACGAAGGAGGCCGACATCCAGATGATGTTGGCATCTGAAGTTCACCTAGGCACTAAAAACTGCGATTTTCAGATGGAGCGCTACGCTTTCAAGCGCCGCAACGATGGTAAATTGCGATCGAATCAAAATGCCGTTTGGTGATGACAGATTTTCTTTTCTATAGTGCTAGTTTTACTATTTTCATTTTTTTTATGTGTGTACAATCTCCGGTTTGTTATGTGAATGGATTTAAGGTTTTGAAAACCATAGGGGTTAATGTACAATTCGTTTGTCGCAGCTTTTAACTGCTTGTCGTTTTGGGTGAATTGCTTTTCTATTGTTGCTAGGAACACTCATTTTGGCATTAGGAGATACACTTATTGGTTTCCTTTGACTGATTATCAGGATTGAGCTCTGTGAAGTTTTTGATGAAGTTGATATATGTTTCCTTGAATATTGTAGTTGCTTCAGAATAAGTAGTCGGGATTTTCTAATTGTCTGCTAGGATGATTATAGTGTGGATATGCCTTTATCAATTCTATTGTCTATTGAGCTCTGTAAAGTTTTTGATGGAGTTAATTTATGTTTCCTTGAATACTGCAGTTGGTTCAGAATGTAGTCAAAATTTTCCAATTGTCTGCTAGGATAATTACAGTGTGTATATGCTTTTATAAATTCTATTGTCCGTTTCTCTTGAATTGAACCTCCTAAGTTTAACAAATGCTTTTGAGTTAGTTAAGTTTATAACTGTGGCTGTCAAAGGTCGCAAAACCAATCAATTGCATTGTGATGTTGACTTTCCCCATGTTTGTCTGTGATTTGACTGTCTAACTTGCCCATATGATAAATCGATCAGGAATTTTTATAATCAATGTTGGGAAAACGTGGGAAAAGCTTCAAATGGCTGCAAGGGTTATCGTAGCTATCGAGAATCCCCAGGACATCATTGTCCAGTCGGCCAGACCATATGGTCAGAGGGCCGTGCTAAAATTTGCCCAGTATACTGGCACTCAGGCAATTGCAGGACGACACACCCCAGGAACTTTCACTAACCAGCTTCAGACATCGTTCAGTGAGCCGAGGCTCCTCATTCTTACTGATCCGAGAACTGATCACCAGGTCATTGCTCACTTATAGATTGGTTTTAACCCGTTGTAGTTTCATATTATTTTGGTTGGTGTTATCTATCATTGCTCTGATATTCTATTCTTTAACAGCCTATTAAGGAAGGTGCTTTGTCTAGCATCCCTATCATTGCCTTCTGCGATACGGATTCCCCTATGCGCTACGTTGATATTGGTATCCCGGCCAATAATAAGGGGAAGCACAGCATTGGCTGCCTGTTCTGGCTGTTGGCCAGGATGGTGTTGCAGATGCGTGGAGTAATTGCTCCAGGACACAAATGGGAAGTCATGGTAAATAAGTCTTAAATACTTTTTTTTTTATCAGGAAAAGGGGAATATTATAAAAAGATAACAGCAAGGTACCCGAAATAAGTCTTAAATACTTGGTCTCGTTATAATACTTTCTTGCGAGGCTGTGCTTTTTTCTATGTTTTTTTCCGAGTTTATTTAACTTGTCGTTTGCAGTGATGTCTCAATTAGAATTTTTTTGGCAGGTTGATCTGTTTTTCTATAGGGATCCTGAGGAGGCTAAAGCAGAAGAGCCCGAGGAGGTTCTAGCTCTCCCTGATTACGGTGATTATAATGCAGCTGCAGGTGGTGATTGGTCCAGTGCCCAAATTCCTGATTCCCAATGGGCACCTGATGCCGCTGGTGCAATTCCTCCTGTCGCAAGTGGTTGGACTGCTGATGCAGGTTTGTATTGTCTCTACTAGGTTCTATGATATCTACGAATTGTGGTTTTTAAATTTCCATCATCTATTATTTGAGATTTATTGTCGATGGAACTACTGTGGATGTAATAATATTCTAGGCTGAATGTATTTCTCGGTTTAGCTATTGTTGTCAATTGGGAAGGCTACATGATTTTTGTTTCATGCTAACTCGTGCATGCTGGTAGCGCGCATCTTACAATTTGAAGTTCTGATTATTGCTTTGAAATTTAATTACATTACGGTTTCAGGCTTTCTGAATTTGTTCATATTGCAAACCTAAAACTGTGCAACTAATTGCAGGTGTCGGAGGCGATGGATGGGATGCAGCAGCTGAGCCGCCAGCAGAAGCAGCAGCTGCCCCCGTCGATGTTGTTCCTGGTGTTGCTCCCGCAGTTGTTCTGACTGGCTGGGAATAGACAGTATCCAGTTTGATGTTTTTCTTTTCAATGCAATTTCTCTTATCCTGGTGTTTAAAATTTTGTAGTATGGTTTAGAGACATCAGGTCTTAAGGTTAATTTAAGTCTGAATTTTATTTGCTTGATGCTCTTGCTCATGACTAATATCAAATGAACACTTCTAATGAAAGAAAAGGAGTGGTGTCGTTATTCAACATTTATTCTATTTCTTCAAATTGAGATTTTATATTACAAATCTTCTGCTTTAACACCATTATTTACCAATGTTGTGTGCCAGTTGTGCTTTATTGCAAAAGAAATTAGAAAAAAAAAAAAAAGGTTTTGATGGCTGATTGCAAGGAAAAAAAGAGATGCACGGCATATTTGAATTATATTAATTGACTTGGGCAATGTGATTTTTTGTTCTAAATCTCCATGTGAGGCCTATTAACTTTCTTTTTCCTTTCTTGAGGTTATTTTTGTAGAAATTGGTTCTGACAAAAACAAAATAGCATAAAAGCTTACGGTTATCAAAATATTAAACTTAAATTCTCAGCCATAGGTATAAAAAGTATGTAGGGATATTCGTCAATAATTATGGAATCTAACTATATTGCATAAATATGTGAACTCTCTCTCATCAATAATTATGGAATCTATCTATATGCATAAATATATAAATTCTTTCTCCTCCTCTCTCTTTTCATCACGTGCTTGCGGGCGCAGTGGCGGAGCCAAGCAGTGGTGGAGCCAAGAATTTATATTAGGGTATATAAATTCTTTCTCCTCCTCTCTCTTTTCATCACGTGCTTGCGGGCGCAGTGGTGGAGCCAAGAATTTATATTAGGGGGGAGAACTTGAGCCAGAAATTTATATTAGAGGGGCCTGAACTTTTACGGGAGTTCGGGGGCGGTGGTCCGCGATTTTTTTTGGAGGTATTTCGTATATTTTAGATATTTCTACTTTAAAAATAAGTATAATAATAATAAAAAATATTTTCATAAATTATATAATTTCAATATATTACAAATAACTTAAGACTAGGGGTGGCACGGTACGGTATACCTTATTAAATCGACCATACCTTATACCTTACCTTTACCTCCGGTATGGAGAAAATTCATACCTTTACCTTACCTTTACATACGGTATACCTTAGTTCGGTATACCTTAAGTACGGTATGGAGAATATACAAAACCATTACCGTACCTTTATTTCGGTATACCTTACCGAATTTCGGTATACCGTACTTTCACGGTATACCGCACTTTAACAGTATACCAAAATAATCGTTATTACCGAAATCGAAAAAAAATTAATACGGTAAAAAATTGATAACTTATTTATTTAAAACATGTTTAGATAATGAATAATATTTAACAAATATAATAATGACATAATAGTTATATCAAATTGTATAACTCATGGAAGTATATAATTTTATCATATTTATAGTCTCATACTTATATATTCATAAATTATATAATAAATTATATTTATGTTATAAGTTGGGTATAATTTAGTTTAGAAAAATAATCATAATTATATATACTATACAATATAACTATGTAACTCACGTCACATGATTATGATAATAAAACTATGTTATTATATATATATATATATATATATATTAATATAAACAACACTATCATATAATTATAAGATACTTATAATATTTGATTATATCTATAATCTCGTACTTACATGTTCATATATTATATAATAAGTTGTATTAATGTTGTAAGTTAGATGTAATTTGTTTAAGAAAATTATTCATATACTACACAAAATAACAAAATTAACATTGTCTACATCTCAAGTCTCATCAATTAAACTTCAACAAAAGCAAATTCAAATATTATATTATAATTGTGTTACAATATCAATATAAATAATTCAATTATATTAAATCATAAACTATATGTAACTTATAACATCTATATAATTTACTATATATTACATGAATGCATACAAGTATGAGAATATAAATATCATCAAATGATATAAAAGTGAATAAAATATAATATAGTATGTAAGTTATATAATTTAATATAGTATAAATATTATTTATATTGATATCATAACACAGTATATTGATATAACTTACATACTATATTATATTTTATTCACTGTTATATCATTTGATGATATTTATATTCGTATACTTGTATGCATTCATGTAATATATAGTAAATTATATAGATGTTATAAGTTACATATAATTTATATGTTAGACGTAATATTATTTATAATATAATACTAATATTATAACTATGCTATTATATATGTAACTATTATAAGTTAGATGTATAATCTATTGTAAAACAATAATTTTAGTTATATATTATAACTATACTATAATATCAAAATAAACAATTTTATTTTATTGTATCACTTATACTATATAGTGTATTTTATTTGTTTTTGTATCATTTGATGATATTTATAAATTCATGTACAATTGTATATATTCACATAATATAGATTATATACATCATTTTATAAAATTTATAAATACTTTTAAAAATATAAACATAAAAATATATATTATATATTTTAAAACTATAGATTTTGATACGATATATACCGCGATTTTCGGTATACCAATATATACGGACAACTGCGGTATATCAGAACAAGGTATTGTACCTTATTACCGGTATATACTGAATATTAAGGTATACCGGAATAAGGTATGATACCGCATCACCAGTATATACAGTAATATTTGGTATACCAGTAATACGGTATTATACCGTGTTCCGGTATATACCTTTAATACGGTATTTATTGATTTTTTCGGTATATACCGCGGTATCGGTATACACCGGTATACCCCGGTATCTGGAAAATCCATACCTTTACCTTACCGTAAATCTTCAGTACGGTATCATACCTTACCAAAAAAATCGATATACCTTAAATTCGGTATTTTATGGTATTTTACGGTACGGTATGACCGGTATACCGAGTTTTCGGTATATTTTTCCAGCCCTACTTAAGACTACATACTTGGTGAGCTAATTGTTTTCGTTTGAAAAAACAATGATAATTAACTTAATTCTATATGTATTCATTGATTGAAAACGTTGCAATATCTTTTCAATATACACGACCAAATTATTATTTATCCACTCATTAATCAATTATATATATTTATAAAATTAAATAAAATGCACAAAATACCAACAAATAGAAGAAGTGATACAAAATTAACTATCATAACCTCTATTTAACCACCCTTTAATCATAAGCATAATTTGCAACACAAAATAGTATCAGAATCAATAATAGCCGACAAGAATAATGCAATAAAATTAATAAGAATATATATTTTTTAAATTAGAGGTGGGCGGAATTATTATTATTTATGAATAATAATAATAATAAAATATTTATAAAATAAAATTGGGGATGGGCTTCCGCCCACCCTAGCCCATACATGGCTCCGCCACTGCGCGAGAGCACACATATGTCAATGTCATGCAAGGAAATAGTCGGGTCGAGATTTTTAATCTATTGTTTTTATTAAGAGTATCCGCGGAGGGGCTCGCAAAAAGAGGGCATGCTTTTCATCCTTATTTTCACAAATTTCTTCAACCTTATTTTCACACAAATTTCTTCTTTATATATCCCACTTCTCATCTTCAACTTTTCTTTCTATTCTTTTTATTTTGATATTAAAAATAAAATAAAATTGGAGTATAATTGGAAATATTGGTGGAACAATAACCCCCAAAATCCTGCCCCATCGCCGGCTAACCAAAATTCGTACGGCGGAGCTTTTTTGCCGTTCTCTTAAGAATCAAACACATTCACCCCGATGGATCTTGAGGCAATTAACTTGAACAAAAATTATTTTCAAGACAATAATTTGGCTGAGATACTCGCCATGTCGTCGACGACGAAGCAATGGGACAGCTACACTCCGGCAGAGACAACGCTCATATGCATCTTGTGGGCCGAGGCTACTCTAAACACTGTCAAGGGAGCTTATCAAAAGGCTCTCATCTATTGGAGAGGCCTAGTCATGAAGTACAACGAGCAGCGACCTCCCAACATCATTCAACACGACGTGAAACAAATCAAGTTGCACTTCCAATGCGTCCAAAAGGACATCAAGGTGTGAAAAGCAATATACTAAAAAGGCCGAATCAAGTAGGGAAGCGGCATGAGTGATGATCAAATCAGTACAGCCAATCAAGTGAGTATCACCCCAATCACGAGTTTTTTTTTTTTTTTAAATATCCTCATGCTTGGCGTGTGCTACGCGAATCTTAAAGATTTGCATCTATAGGCGAGGATGTCCACTCCTCCAAATGTTCAAAGGGATCGAACGGCCTCCCCACAATGACTTCTAATGAGTCGAGTATCACGACGAGCCCCTAAGACCAAAAGGCCAGAAAACGAGACAAGGAAAAAAGAAAGAAGAATGCAGAGTCGTCGGCCAAAGGGGATAATAAAAAAAGAGTGATCACCGCTATGAAAAATATGGTCAAAGTGATGGATGTTTTCTCCGAAACCCGATGGGACATCGCCGACTCCATTCTCATATGCAAGGATACGTCTCAAGTGAATCTCGTCGAGCAGGAGTTTCACCAAGGAATGGTTGCGCAAATTCACTGTTGATGAGAATTTTAATTTTTAGTATTTTATTTTTATTTTCATGTTATTTTAATTTTTAATTAATGAATTTTAATGAAATTTATGTTGTTAATTTAATTTTGAAATACATTTAAAATATAGAAAAAAATAAAATAAAATTTAAAAACCCCTTAAAAATCCCATTTAAAATAGAGAGCTTGATTGTGGGGAAGGGGCTCATAAATGGTAGAGACCACTTAAGAAACCCTTAAGGGACTCACGGTTGCGGATGTTGCGGATGCTCTAAAGGCTAAAAGTCAAATACAAAAAATAAATTATACTCCATCCGTTCCACGAATCTTGACACGTATTCCTTTTTGGGCCGTTCCAAGAATCTTGACACATTTCCAAATAAGGTAATAATTATTAACATCTCTCTTCTACTTTATCACTTTTATTACCTTATTTCTCATACTTTATCACTTTTATACTTTATTACCTACACACTTAAAACACTAATCTACATCTCCTTAATTTCCGTGCTGAAACCAAACGTGTCAAGATTCGTGGGACGAAGGGAGTATAAAAAAGGAAGTTAATGAAAAAGAAAAACCCACATAATAACAAATCTATATATAATATAAAAGATGAGTTTTTTACCACCAATTTTTCTCTTTCATCTCATTTTTCCCACCAATTTTTTTTTCTATTTTAAATATTTTCAAAAAATTGTTATCTTTGATGGATGAAAAATAATTCAAAATGAATGTTAAATTAAAGATCACGATAAATCTCTAACTCAATGTAGAAATTTTTTAAAAATGAATTTAAAATAAATATATTGTGGCCCATACAATGTACAAGAGGGTGTACTAATTCTTTTAAATTTGATATAATTCACATATTTTTATAGATAATTAACCCTATTAACAAAATACATCTTTGGATTCATAATTCTTCTTATATATATTTATAAAATTGCATTAAATTAGGTAGGGGCTACGCGAACGCAATCCCCTTCTATCACAAATTATGAAGTAAGCTTGACAACTTGGATCGACTTTAGGCAAGCACCCCTTTTAAGTGCAATGGAGGTTGCAAACTTAGGTCATGAGCCTTTTAGATCCATTAGCTACTTCCCATTAGCTACTTCCATACTACATCTATTTGGATGTCTATGTGGAGATATACTTTTTTCACAAAAATTGCTTACTTCACTTCATGTTTATTGGCTACGTATGAGGTATAACAAAAATTCAATTTAAACTTACATTTGTTGGAAATGTGACATTTACTTTTTGGTGGACGTCGTATATCACCAAATAATTCATGCAATCAGCTAAGAATTAGAATGGTATAGCAACAAGTAGGGTCGAACCACAGAGAACGAGTAATCACTTCAAATTCCTAGAGATCTAATTCGGTGTAGCCTTAATTTTGAGAGAAAAATATTAATCAACTAAGGAATTAAATAAATCAAATAAACAATTACTAAAATTCAATGAAAGAAAGGTAACTCGGCTCGAATAAATCCATATTAATTTAATAACTCCGTTCATCGACGCAAAGATAAATTAATCTCTATCAACCAACCAGTTATAGGATACCGTGAACGCAACGGACATACTCCAATTCCTACTTACTGTCTCGATAGACAGCTGGAGACGCTAGACCTGCCTATTTCCCTTATTAAAATATAACCTAGCTGGAGACGTCACACCTATATTTAATTAGGAGTGTAATCGAGTCGAGTCGAGCTTAATAGTGTCTTGCTCAAGCTTGGCTCGTTTAGCTAATCGAGTTGTTTGATTAATTATCCATCGAACTTTAATCGAGTCGAATACAGTGCCGAGCCTAATCGAGCTTTTTAAATTTAAATTTTTAGTTATGTTTATAATACACAAGTTAATGTTCAAATATATAAGTTATTTTATTCACAAAAATATAATATATTTACTATTTTCTTGTAAATAAATGATGTTAATTAGATACTTAATCCAAATATTACTAAATATAGCAGTATAAAATATAGTAAGACATTTAATGAATACTCTTATCTTTTTAAGATAAATCATTTAACGAGCTTGTTCACGGGCTAACGAGCCGAGTATCGTGATGCTCAAACTTGGCTTGTTTAGCTAAACGAGTTGTTCATTAAATTACTGATCGAGCTTTTATCGAGTCGAACATCGAATAGCTCACGAGTAGCTTGGCTCGTTTACAGCCCTAGATTTAATATTCTAATAGCATTAAGATGAAGGAACCCGATTTAGACAAATTACCTACGAACGCAAGTAATAATTCGTCTACCAATTTATTCCTACTATGAACATGGTAGCTTTATCACTAATCAGCTCTATTCCAACAATTACGGATTGGAGGAAATAATTGACTAATCCAATTAAATCTAAGTTGACCAGGCTTAAATTAAATCAGAATTGTCTTTAAACACAAGGAATAAATCGAAATCCATAGGAATCAATTATATGAACAATTAGGTCTCACTGATATTAAATCAGTATTTCATTATTCTCGCCCAATTAAGAAAATTAGCTAGTCATACTATTAAAATAAAACACAATGAAATTGAACAAAGAAAAACATAACTAATAATCTAATAAATTTAAATAAAATCGAAATTTATCACCAAAAATTCAATTCCGATGAAAGCCAGGAGAATTATCTCCAATAAAAGAAAACAAATCTCCAAACTGTTTCTACAGACTCTCACTACCGCCGCCCGAAACTCCAAACCAACCGCTAATCCTCTAATGCCGGCAAAGTCTAGTGCTCATTTGGTTCAAATAGAGAAATAGAAAGATAATGGAATTAAATAAAGGAGTGGAATGGTAATAATAATTATTATTTTTATTGAGTGTTTGATGTAGCAATGGAAATGAGTCATTAGTAAGAGATTCCCTTTCTTTTGTTTCTCCTCTATTTTGAGGGGTAACAAATTGGGTGATTGTGTTATCCTCAAGTAAGGGTAATGGTTAACTCATTACACAAATCAAACAACAAGTAATGGATTCAATTAGTTAAATTCATTTCCAACCTTTAAAAACACTCAACCAAACGTGTGCTAAATCTCTAATCTCACAAAATAAAGGCAGCCGCCAATGATAGGTTTGAAGTCCTAAGCTTGTTAATTCCTCAAATAAAATCTTCACGTCCCACATGTATTTAATGGGCCAAGCACTAATTTAATCTACTAATGAAGCTCATGGCCAAACCAGGGGCTTAGCCCACTGGCCACCGGGTCCTCACTTAAGTGAAGTGACCCGGGTTCGATTCCTCTTGGGAGCGAATTGGAGATTGGAGATATAAGGTGGATTTGGTGAATGGAGAGATAAGTGGGGAACTAATTACTAACATCTAACATGACTTTGCCCGATCAAAAAAAAAAATGAAGCTCATGGCCAAAAAGATAAACTAATTAAAATTAGAGCCCAATATAATTCTGCATTTTTCCTATCATTTTGGAGGGTAGGGGAGAGTAAATTGAACTGAAAGTCTGAAACTGAATCAAATTACAGAATTTGATTCAATTTTGCGATAATTTTGGATTCAATTTGAAATCTTGTTCATCTAAAATGTATTTGAAATACAACCAACACAAAGATTATAAAATTGGGTTATCATTTTCTATTCCAATTTTTCGTAGTCTTGTTTTCATTAATCTTTCAATCTTTAAAATTTATCAATTAGAGCTTTTGAAACATCATTGGTTGTGTTTTCAATTTTATCGTCAAAATCAAAATAAAATAATTGACACAATGAAAAGATTAGAATAGAAAACATCATTAACCAGTTTGACTCAAATTGTTATGTTTTTCAACGAATAAAACACCCACTAAAAAGCCTATAAATTGATACAAATAGTTGAGGTCTGCAAATGATGATTATCCTATAAAATTTGACTTAAATTATTGGGGTTTTCCAATGGAAAAACACCCTTCAAAAAGTGGCGTATGCTGCTTGAAATGCGACGAGCACACGGTATTCTTTAGTAAAAGGCGAAAGAATAGTTCGCTATGTGCTCAACGCGCAGCTGCGTATTTAAACACTTCACAAATTTGCCATATTTATTAACACTGGCGTAGCATTTTGGTTGGCTCTGTCGATGTGGGATTCCTCCTAAGAGTAAAAAGTGAATGCTCTTTCTTCTTCATAATTAATTTAATTAATGACTGCCTGGATTTCCTTTCACTATTTGCTTTAACGAAAATTTTGGTACTAATCTAGTTTCTAATTAAATGTATACCTGCATGAAAGATAGTATTAAAATACATACATTATTAACATAACACTCTAGTCCTTTAAAAGAATTTATTTATATCGTTTTAGACTTTTAGCTATATACTTTTTCCATTTTCTTTCTCTAAGTATAATTCAAACCTCGTGTTAATTGAAATTATTGCAAAAGTTCCTACATGTAGAATTATCTGCAAGTGTTGTAAACGTGCACGCGTGGGAGTATTGAAATTTATTTTTCATGATTTTTCTTGACTTATTTGACATAATAAGTCAAAAATATTTTTAAATATAGAGTTAATTGCCTATAACTATCGTTTCATAACAAAATTTGCCTATAAATATATAAATTATACCCAATTTTTGGTGTTTGACCAGATCTATTTTTTAAGTCAAAAAATACATAAATTTTTAATTTTTTGGAATTTTACTCGATTTCAAAAGTTCGTTGGCCAATAACTTGATTGTCTGAATTTTGATGGGCAACCCGAAGGTACTATTCGAAAGTTCTTGATGTTATCTGTTAGTGTTGCTTCGTCTGGAACAAAATGTTGTGCAGGGTGTTGGAACAGCACGCACAACAACACAGAGTAAACAGCAGCAGAAAACTTGATGTGACGCACTGTGTTTAGGAAACACACCAGTGCACACAGAGAAATATTGCAGTGGAAATAAAAATGGGAGAAGACACAAGGAGATACAAAAATTCTTCAAGTTATAAAATATACTATAACTTGAAGATGCCTCATGGCAAAATGACTAAATCGAGAATGAACAACTCACGTTCAATACCTTTACAACCAGGGGCGTAGCCGGGGGGACTAGGGGGGGCTAGAGCCCCCCCCCCCCCAAATTTTGAATTTTTTTTTTTATATAATATGTCTAAAAATGTTGTTATTATTATTATTATTATATTTGTATTTTAGTAAAAAAATGTCTAAAATGTATTGAATGCCCCCAAAAAATTTTTTAGTAAATGTTGAACTATATTATCTATGAAAATGTTGTTATTATTATTATTATTATATTTGTATTTTAGTAAAAAATGTCTAAATGTATTGAATGCCCCCAAAAAAAAATTTAGTAAATGTTTTGAACTATATTATCTATGAAAATGTTATTATTATTATTATTATTATTATTATTATTATTATTATTATTATTATTATTATTATTATTATTATTATTATATTTGTATTTTAGTAAAAAATGTCCAAAATGTATTGAATGCCCCCAAAAAAAATTTTAGTAAATGTTTTGAACTATATTATCTATAAAAATGTTGTTATTATTATGATTATATTTGTATTTTAGTAAAAAATGTCTAAAATGTATTGAATGCCCCCAAAAAAAAATCCCGGGGGCTACCGCCCCCGAACCCCCGTAACAGTTCAGCCCCCCCCCAAAAAAATTCCTGGCTCCGCCACTGTTTACAACGACATAAGTATTGAACACATGACACTCTCACTAAAAAACAAAACTCGGTTCAAGAGTAATACTCCGAAACCTTACAAAATTAAACAACGAGTGTTGACTCTGATGTCATCCCAACATATAGAATCACACTCGTACACAATTGCCCTACATGGCTTGATTTCTCTCTATAAGCTCTGGGGTTTGACTGGGAGCTCTTCCTTGGCACTTATAGGCATCACCAACTTGCTCTCCAAGGCTTGAAAGTCGTGGATAGGTATAGGAGAGAGTGGTGGTATAGGTTGTTGAGGTTAGTCTACAAAGACCACTTCCCCCTTAGTTTTAGGAATTGTTTAACCACCTCTTCTCTCTCACCTTTATCTTTTTCTTTAGCTCCCTCTCTTCCAGACAATGGCTCGGTCAAAACACCTACACAAATGTGGAGAAAGGCAAAACAACTCCATCTAAAACAATGCATAAATGTGAGTTTACTATAGAGTAAAAATTAACTCCAACATTATCTTTATAATGATACTTATATTATTGGATTTTAGTCACTAAAAGTGGTTGGAAAAAAGATAAAATATAGAATTTCGTATCATCAACTTTCATGCTATTTCTTTACCACTTTCGGTGATCAAAACGAACAACATAAGTATCATTAGAAAGACAACATCAAAAACTTTTCCAACAGTACCTTCATATTACCCATCGAAATTCAGACAATCACGCCATTAGTCGACAAACTTTCAGCTCAGGTCAAATTTTGAAAACATAAAAATTATGTATTTTTTAATTAAACAAATAGATTTGATTAAAAACTAAAATTTAGGTATTTTTCGTGTATTCATAGACCATTCACCCTTAAATATACTATACTAGTTCAAGGAATACAATAGACGAATACAATCAAATATTTAATCTATTATATAATAGGATTAAGTCTTAACCTATGTGGCATATCTAAAATCTCACCATTTCAAAATTTACCATATATATAATCTTCATCATTTATTAATTAATTAACTATTACATTCTATATAAAGATTCATTAATCATAATAAATATAATTAATAATATATATATGTATAATATTAACATTACATATAATCTAAATTAATAAATTTTATTATTTATTTTTTCTAGATAAAAATTAGATTTACATGTTTGATAAGAAAAAAATTATAATCTATATACGATAAATTATTTTAATTGAATGTTAGTGATTAGATGTATATTTGTTATTAATTTTATATTTCTCAATAGCGTACATATTATATGTATATGTTGCAATATATTATATTATATTATATATATATATATATATAATCTATTATATAATAGGATTAAGTCTTAACCTATGTGGCATATATAAAATCTCACCATTTCAAAATTTACCATATATATAATCTTCATCATTTATTAATTAATTAACTATTACATTCTATATAAAGATTCATTAATCATAATAAATATAATTAATAATATATATATATATAATATTAATATTACATATAATCTAAATTAATAAATTTTATTATTTATTTTTTCTAGATAAAAATTAGATTTACATGTCTGATAAGAAAAAAATTATAATCTATATACGATAAATTATTTTAATTGAATGTTAGTGATTAGATGTATATTTGTTATTAATTTTATATTTCTCAATAGCGTACATATTATATGTATATGTTGCAATATATTATATTATATATATATATAATATTTATATTCTTAATTTTCAATAAAATTAATTTTGAATTAAGTTTGAATTGAGACATGCACGTATATGTAAATTATAAACGGGTCCGGTCATTGATTTACATGTTTGCATAATAAGGCACAAATTCTATAAACTGATTACTTTAAAACAAAATCTTATTATGATGAGAATAAGGCTTGTATTAATGGAAAAGAAAAAGAGTACAAAACATCCAAGAAAGCGCAAAAGAGAGCAAACAAAAGATCGAGCCTCATTAAAACCTTCTAAGAAGAAGAGACCTTAGAAGGAAAAAGAGTACTCGTGAAAGACTCACATTCGGTTCAGGAGCGGGAAGAGACAACTTCAGGAGTTCCGGCCTAACCATCACCCCTAAGAAGCTCGGCTCAAGAAAACCGGAAGAAGAAGAATTAAAACAAAATCTTATTATATGTCTATCAAAATAATTAAAATTTTATTTTTATTTTTTATAAAATAAATCCATACATTTTATTTATATAGGGAAGAAAAATATATTTTTCATTTCTGCAAACTTTATTTGCTTCTGTTCGTCCATTACTACAACAACAACAACAACAACAACAACAACAACAACAACAACAACAACAACAATAATAATAATAATAATAATAATAATAATAACAATAATAATAATAATAATAATAATAATAATAATAATAATAATAATAATAATAATAATAATAATAATAATATCTATTCTATAATACGATTAGGCCTTAGCCTACATGGCAGGCCTCAAATTCTTTCTTTTCAATCTCAATCTGCAACGTGACATTTGAGAATCCAATTTATATATTCTCATTCTCACTTTTAAAACAAAAGTCAGGCCTCCCTCTTTCTCACGCCTCCATTTTTCTCACCCCATCGCCGCCGTCCCTGAATCAGGTCGGCATCGTCTCCCCCTTCACTGTCTCTCTCTTCTCTCAATCCTTTTATCTCTCTAAAGTCGATTGCACACTCAAATTGAGCCCTAATTCCCCCCTTAAACTGCCCGCCTCTCTCTCCCTCTAAATTCAGGCGTCGCCGTCGTCCTAAGGACGGTGTTGCTCCGCCTCATCTCTGACTCCCTCTTCCATTCCTTAATTAGTTCGATTCTGTTTCTACTTCTTAAACCCATGAGAATTCTCCATTCGAAGCATTTAATACAAGAGCCCTAAGATTTCTTTTTCCTATAACCCGTTGCCGTTCCTTCTTCTAAACTCCGGCGAAATAGTCGCCGCTGAACTTGCGGTTCGTCCGCTGCCGAGTCACCGCTGAGTTGAGCTGCCAGAGCAGAGATGCCAGAGCTAGAGCTAGCCAGAGAAGAGATGCCAGAGCCAGAGCTAACCAGAGCAGAGATGCCAGAGCAGAGCTGCCAGAGCAGAGTTGCCAGAGCAGAGCTTCCAGAGCAAAGCTGGCAGAGCCAGAGCTAACCAGAGCAGAGCTTCCAGAGGGCCAGAGCCAAGTTGCCAAAGCAGAGCTGCCAGAGCAGAGATGCCAGAGCTAAGTCATTAAAGTTAGAGCCAGAGCCAAGTCGTCAGATCCAGAGTCAGAGCTAAGTCGTTAGAGTCAGAGCCAGAGCCAAATCGCCAGATCCAGAGTCAGAGCTAAGCTATTGGAGCCAGAGCGCGGAGCTACACGCTAGAGACAATTCGCCAGAAGGCGGAGCTATTTAGCAGAGCGGAGCCAAAGAGTAAAAGTCTGCCCCAAGGAAGGGAATCCAGAGCTACTAGACAGAGCGGGATGATGAGGACAGAATCCAGCTCTGTAATTAGGAGACAACGACCTGACAAGTTATAATATAATAATAGCCTTAATTAGTTTAATGGCGAGCATGCGGAATAGATGACCAAACGAATTTACTACTTTACCCCGACTGTAATGCCTATAAATACCTACGATGATGAAATAAAGCACACACTCTCTCTTTTACTGCTTTAAGATCTCTTCTCTTTCCTTTCTCTCTAGAGTTTGAACTAATAAAATTACATATATAAATAAAATATCTAAATTGTTAGAGTTATGTTTGTTAGATAGTTGACAATTGGAGTCATGGTTGAATATAATTTCATATTTGATGATGCTCTCTCAAACTCTAGATGAAATGATGCTCAAAACTCCAGACGAGATGATGCTCTTTCAAGTTTTAGACGAGATGATTCTCTTTCAAGTTTCAGACAAGATAATGCTTAGAAGTTAGAGATGATCTGTCAAGTTTGCGACGAGATGATGCCCACAACTTGGTTGGTCTTAAAACTCCAAATGATACGATGTTCGATAAATCAGTTATGGTCTTTTAAATATCAGGCGAGATTATTTTCATAATTAGTTATGCTTTTAGAAGTTCGGAATTATATGATACTCACAATTCAATTATGATTTTTCAAACTCCATATAAAATTATGGTTAAAAGGCAAAAAAAAAAAATTGAACAAAATTAATAAATCTTGTAACAACAAATGCAACAAATCAATCCGCCATCATACCTATGGCAAATTTATATGTATTTCTACTCTTTTTTTTTTCTTACGCGTTAACTTTTTATAAAATTTCATATGAAAACTAATGGGTATTTTTATGATCTCAACAAAATTAATAATTTAATTGCTAAAAGTTGTTGAGATTAATATAATTTAAAATGTATTACTAATTTAATTTAATTATATAAATAATTTACATAAAAAATTATTTTATATAATTATCATAAGAATAACATAAAATATATACTCCCTCCGTCCCGTTAATGAAGTCCCCTTTCTTTTGGACACGGGTATTTAGGAGAGTTAAAGTGAATGTAAAAGTAGTAGGGACCATATGATTAGTGCTTTATTTAATTGACTAATACAACAAGGAATATAGCAAAATTAAAAAGGAAGGAAAGGGGAAGCGGTGGAAGAGACGAAATCACAGAACACCTCCGGCGGTCTCTCTCCGGCGGTCTCACAGAACACCTCCGGTGGTCTCACAAAACACACGAACACACACCCATAGCAATACCTACATCATTTCCTAGATCTAGCAAAATCTCTTCTCCCTCTTTCATAAATCAAAATAAAAAATCAACTCCAATAGACGAAATCATAATTCAATAATCCTAACTTCAAAATCAAAATCATAAAATTGAGCTCGCGGTGGAAGGCGGCGCAGTGGGAGGCGCGAAGCGGTGGAAGGCGGAAGGCGGCGCAGATCTGAGCAAATCCCTAACTTATTTGAGCAGATCTGCCCGCGGTGGAAGGCGGCGCAGGAGGAGGCGCGAAGCGGCGGTGGCGTTGGAGTCGGTGAAGACGGAAGCGCGAGGCGGCGCGATTTGCGTTGGTGGCGGTGACGCGAGGCGGAGCAGGAGGTGTTGGAGGCGGTGAAGATGGAAGCGCGAGGCGGCGCGATTTGCGTTGGCGGCGGAGACGCGAGGCGGAGCAGGAGGTGTTGGAGGCGGTGGAAGGTGGAGGGGTGAGAGGAACGGTGGCGAGGAGGTGTTGGAGCCCGGCGCAGTGGTGGCGGTGAGAGGTGGGAAGCGGTGGAAGAGGATGGTGGGTGGGGTTGAGACGAGAGAGAGATAGATAGAGAAAGAGAGAGAAAGAGAGAGAAGCAGGTGGGTGTGGGGAGGAGAGAGACTTAATTAAATGCTTAATTGAGTCCTAATTAATGCCAAAAAAGGAAAGGGGACTTGTTACATGGGACGGCCCAAAAAGGAATAGGGGACTTGAATATTGGGACGGAGGGAGTAAATTACAAAAAAATATGTACCCGTCGAATTTCGACGGGTAATACACTAGTATTTTTAATTTGTGAAAGGAATACGAGAGAAGAGAATTTGTATGCTTTTCTTAAATCGTGAAATTTTTGTCTCAAACAAAAAAAGAAGAAGAATTTTTTAAGATATATTTGTAAAACGTTTTTTCTTACGCCTCTATAAAAGTACAAGCATAGTTGTTTTTACCATAAAGAAAGATATGGAGACAGCTTTCATGAATTGTAGTGACAAATAATTTGCTTGTTTTTTGCTCTTTATTTTTGGTTAGTGGAAAGTGACATCTAATTGCAAGTTGCGATGGTCCCCGGGCCGGGCCCATGGCGGCTTCATATTTCTAAATCGAAATATTTTGTGAACCCCTACAATAATTCCCACCTTTGAAACAAATTAAATTCAAGGCACGTGTAGTAAAATTATAATTTAATGATAACATCCATTCTTTTATGAGAACCTAGTTTTGCACTTTATGATGCACGAAATATATTATATGTTTTAAAAAGTAGATGTTAAGTAAAGTAATTTATATATATTTAAAATGCAATTATTTATTAATGTTATAATCTATGTTTTCCAAAAAAAAATATGCACAATTTGTTATTTTAGAATCTTCTACAAAATTATTTATTTTCCACTTTCAACAATATCCAACATAGATCCTTTATGTTTTTATCTCGTTTTCTTAATTTATTCACAAAAAAATATTTATAGCCCACCGCTCCGTTTACAACATAGAAATTCATAGAGCTCTTAATCTTGTATCTCAAATCTTGAATACTCTCTCATGACTCTATACATATATAGATTTATACCTAAATTTATATCCAGGCTAAATTTATGTTTTTGCCTAAATAGAACGAGGAGTAGTTTCTTTTGATTTCAATTTTGTAATGAATTAATTCAGAGTTTCTACATATGTGCGTACAGTGGACACACCATCTACTAATTACCTTAAATAATTGTTCAAAAAAAATATTATAATAAATAAATAAATAAATTTAATACACCAAAAAGGTGTATACAAAGAAAAGTGTGGGAGTTTCAATGAGCACTGCACCGACTGATCTTGGTTTCATTTAAAATACAATTCAATCAATTTATTGTTAAAGAAAGATAGCTTAACAATTTGTTATTAATTTCTAGGGCCGTAAGTGAACAGAGCAATTCGCAAGTTATTCGAGATTCGGTTCGAAAAAGCTCGTTCGAAGCTCGATTCGATAATAAACGAGTCGAACTCGAGCCTGATTTTGAGCTCGAGTTTTTTATCGAGCCAAGCTCGAGCCTGACAGTGCTCGGCTCGTTGAGCTCGCGAACATGTTCGGATTCGATTGTCCGCGAACATTTCGCGAGTATGTTCACAAACTTTCAGTCGAGCCTTCAATCGAGTTAATGCACGAACCTTAAACGAGTCGAACTCAAACTCGAATAACATATTAATTAAGAAAATTTTCTTATATTTTTAACAAATTCGAGTTTAAACATCATATATACGAACATCTAACGAGCCGAGCTCGAGCTCGAATTCAACATTATCGAGCATCACCCAAACTGAACTCGAACCGAGCTCGAACTTGGTAAGTGGGTGACGAGCCGAGCTCGATCATCAAGATAAAAGCTCGAGCCTCCTAGTATTCGGCTCGGCTCGTTTATAACCCTAATAATTTCTACTCATACACCAATAGCATGCTCCCTTCCTTTGTCTACTTATGTACGCAATTGTTGGAAATAGTAGTACTCTCTTTTAATAACAGTTACATTAATTATAATGGTTGTCACAAAAAATGAAGTTCTCACTAGAACCACACCATATATATATATATAGACACACACATACATATTGCAATTTATACTTTATTCTATCACTAAATTGAGCATCCAAATATAGTTCTCACTAGAACCACACCATATATATATATAGACACACATACATATTGCAATTTATACTTTATTCTATCACTAAACTGAGCATCCAATGACCTCTTGGAAGAGAGAGACTGTGATCCCATCGGTTGTGTATGAGTTGTATTCTGCTTGGATATTTTATCTAATTTATAATAACTTGATTGTTAATTGGTTAATTGATTAATATGTATCTTGTATCTTGAAATTTTTTTTACTAAACTACACATACAAAGACTTAGAGCATCTCTAGCATGGGGTGCGAGCGTCGGTTCGAGTAGGTGCGCTAGAGTCGGTGCACCCCTTCGGTTCGAAGTTCAAGGCTATGGGGTTACTACTTCTTCCCCGATAGGGTTCGCGCCTTTCTCTCAAGGCTCGAATTTCTTCACCCCGGGCCATACCCCTATCAACTTGAGCACAACTCATTTCATTCAAGACGATGATGCAGCAGAAATTCCATCACACCACAAGACGACGAGGACATGAATCAGGTACATCGCCACGTAGACCGAGGTAATGTACATGTTGTGGGTGGAGGCTACCCATAACGCAATCAAGGGTCCTGACCAAAAGACTCTCCAATATTGGGGAGATATAATCCAATGGTTCAACAATGCTTGGCCTTTTGTCACTCCTGCTCGTGACAACAAGTAGATCAAGTCTCAATTTCAACACGTCCAAAA
The DNA here is from genome assembly GCF_028751815.1 of Salvia miltiorrhiza. Taxonomy (NCBI): domain Eukaryota; kingdom Viridiplantae; phylum Streptophyta; class Magnoliopsida; order Lamiales; family Lamiaceae; genus Salvia; species Salvia miltiorrhiza. Next base: position 52,762,397 of record NC_080393.1, on the reverse strand, counting down.
GGACGTCAAACAATGAGAGTGGATCTAAGAAAAATATAGAGCCAATTGGGGGAGATGCATGAGTGATGATCAAAACGGCCAAGCACGACAAAGGCATGAGGAAGAAGGTGGAGTCCTCAACAGGTGGGGACAAGACTCAATATTTTGAGGCACTGGACCGCGTCGCCAAAGGAATCGAGCTCTTCAAGACTCATAAGGTAGTCACTGATGTTAAAAATGAAGCTCTCAATTTTAAAATTATTAATGCGGACACTTCAAAGATGTCTGAAGCACAATTGACAGTGCACAAAGTATGCTCGAAGAAATCATTAAGCGTGGAAGATTGATGTAGTTTTTATTTTAATTATTATAATTTTAATTTAATTATTGTACTCCCTCTGTTCCGCTTCAAATGACCATATTTATATTTTGAGTTGTCCCACTTCAAATGACCCAACTCAAATTTAGAAATATTTAACACAACTTTTTAAATGGTCTCACTACCACTTTACACATTTATCACACATTCCTTAATCCCCGTATCGAAAAATTTAGGGTAATTTGAAGCGAGATGAAGGGAGTATTTTTTTTTTTTTATCTTAATTGATATAATGTTAAAATCAAATTTTAATGAAATATCGGATTTGAAAATCAAAGAGTTAAAATAGAATAAAATGAAAATAAAAAAAGTAATGTACTATGAGCGTGTTGATACAGTGATAGTGTATTTAATGTTTGAAAAGTTAAAAGTTTTAATTGTCACATAGTAGTTTAAAATATTAGTTTAATTTAAAACGTATTAATATTAATATATATTATCAAATAAAATAAAGTATACCCTGCACTAAATTAGTTCTTATCGTTATCGAATGTCGTGTAAATTACAGTAATTAGAGTGATCTTGCTGCGCCGAGAGACTCCCAAGGAGTGGAGGACTCTTGTATTTTTAGGATCTCCAAGTTTTATAGTAGTGGAGTATTTTATTGGACATTTGGACCCACCTATACATCCTGCATTCTTCTTGTCCATTCATTTTTTTCTCTTTTTTTGTGAAAGTCTTTTAAAAACTTAAAACTTTTATATTCAGCTATTTGTTGATTTTTAATTTTGAAGTGGGGCTAAAAAACATACTCCATCCGTCCCTGAAATAAGTTCCCCTTCTTTCTTTTTGGGACGTCTCTCAAATAAATTTCTCTTTCTTTCTTTCCATTTCTGGACAACTACCCCACCACTAATAATACTTTATTTATTCTTACTTTTCACTTTTTCACCACTCTCAATACTAATTATAACACTTTTTCACATTTTCACCACTCTCAATACTAATTATAATATATTTTTCTCTACTATCAATACACTTTATCATTTTTCCTTAAAACCCGTGCCGTCCCCAAAGAGAAACTTATTTTGAAAACGGAGGGAGTATCACTTTTAAAAATTGATATTTAAAATCTTGAACCCCATATTTAAATTTAAAAATAAATTTCAAGTTTATTCTTTTGATTTCTGAAAGAATCTGTTGGGACAAATTGTTACGTTAAACAAAATTTCTGAAAATGTCAGAGGAAACGTAGTATGAATATTAGACTAAATTGTTACGTTAATATTAGACTAAATTGTTTACGCTAAACAAAATTTGCGAAAATGTCAGAGGAAATGTAGGATGAATATTAGACATGCTGCATGTATACAAATTTTATACGTAAGATTCTCAAGTTGAAAATATCCACTAAAATAAATAAATGAGGGTAGAATATTAAAAATGGTTAATTACAAGTAAATACATCAATTTTGGCTAAAATTCATATTTGATGTGTACTTAGAAAAGTTCAATAAAATGCAAAAACTTAATTTATTAGTTGTTTAATTTTGACTTCGATGAGCCACGTAGACATTATGTAGACACCACATATAAAGACTCCATGTAGACACCATATAATTTCCGGTGAGCCACGTAGAGTCCGGTAGAGATCATGTCATTTTTTTAATTTGAGGAGAAACAACTAATTAATAAAGTTCGTGTATTTTATTAATTTTTGTAAATACATGTAAAAAATAAATTTTGACCAAAATTAATGTATTTATGTGTAATTATTCCTATTAAAAACTCATTTGTGGGTTGTTGGTTCAGCAGAAGAGATTCTAGTTTCTAGAAAAACACGAATTATCCTAACATCTAATTAAACTTTCTTAAAAACTAGACTCGTGTATGTGACACAAATTGTTTGAGTTTCTCACGTCACTCACTCGTGAATAATTTTATGTAATTTTAACTAAATAAACACGACATTTTTTTTTTGTGACCTTTTCATGACAGTATTAAAAATTTTCACCTACCTATAATTGGTACTTCCATTTGTTAAGTCTTATTTCAGATATTCCTGCAATTATTATTATATTATCATTAGTAATTATGAATTGGGGGAAAAGAAACACTTTAATACTACTATAATTTTACTATTCGGGAGATTTACAATGTAAAGAAATTTGATTGAAAATTAGAGAAATATATATTGTGATTTGAAAACTACTAAAGGTAAAAATCAGAAGTAAACTAGGGTTAACCTATACTACATATAATGATATAATACTTACTTGAATCGAAATAAATTGAAGCTGTAAAACGGTGTTTGATTAGAGATGAGTAAACAATAAAAAGTGTATAGAAGAATTAACCCAATGCACACGACAAAATAATGGAGGTTGATTGTTAGACAAACTAATTAAAACTCATTGAAAAGGGGAGCATGGAATAGATTACTAGTAGATCCATACATAAAATATTAATATTCCTTTTGAACGAATAAAATATTATTTATTTATTGTTTTCTATTGTGGCCAACTAATACTATGTTATTTAATGGTAACACGGCAGAAGCATTCCATGTGTTTTGATAATTGGCTCCAGTTTTCCCACATCAAATTTAAAAAATTAATCTTTCTTTAACTTTTTAGCCTTGCTAGCTTTGAAGTCATCTCATGTCTCTTTTCTATTTTTTGACCTTCTGTGGCTTTTTTTTTTTTGAATAAATTAATAATTAAAGAAATAACTGTAAGAGTCATGTTATTATGGATTGGAATCTAATTTTTTTTATCTTAAATATTAATTACTCTATTATTAAATTAATACACACATACAATCTCTTGTGCACATTTTCAATTCTACCTCATTATATATATATAATGAGAATATTAGGCTATTAATCTCTTTTAAAGTATAGATTACGAATTTATAATTTTTTTGTAGAATTATAATAATTAATACTAATTAATATAAAAAATTAGGTTTTTAATCTTTTATCAATCAACTTTGGTTAAAATATGAAAAGAAAAAAAGTCTAATACCTATTACTATTATCGATCCGATATCCAAATATTTGATATTTGATAAAATCGAAATCGGTTTGAAGATGATTTGGTTCGATAAATATCGGGTTATCAAAATCTTTTAGACAACTCTGCCCCTAATCTCTGATTAACTCTAGCATTAATAAATTGTCAAAGAATAAATATGGGCATATTAAGAAATTATTCATATAATTTATTTCTCGATGATTTTCTTAATCTTTGTGTAAAATTCAATCAACCTATATAATTGAGCGAAACGAGTATAATTGATACAAAGCATACTCCTTTCGTCCTCCAAATTTGTATCAATTTTTTCATTTTAGCATGTCACCTAAATTCTTACCCCTTTCTATTATTAGTAAAATTGTTCCACACAATCTTATTTCACTAACAACACACTCAATCATTTTATTAAAACGTGTGTCATTCTCAAAGGGTAAAAAATTGGGGGATGGAGAGAGTATTTTATTTCTAATTTTCTTGCGATCTATCAAAAATATCATTTTGTTGAGATGTATCATTCCATTAAGGGACAATCTCTTGAAACGTGTCCTTATGATGCACGCGGGTCGGATCGGGCCAAAACCTGAGTTCGAACCCACCCAAAACCTACTTATATTTGACTAATTTGTATGTATAAATTATTGCTTTTATTAGTCAACATTATCACATTTATTAAGAATAATTATCATTTTTGTAACTTTTAATCATAAGAATTGTCACTTTTATTTGAAATACTATTTCTTTTATGTAGAATAATTGTCACTTTTATTCATAATAATTGTTACATTTATTCGTAACAATTGTTACTTTTAAACATAAGAACTGGCACTTTTATTTTGAATAAATTACCATTAATTGTCACTTTTATTGATGAGAATTGACACAATTATTCATAATAATTGTTATTTCACATAAAGAACCGTATGTCAAAATTTAAATCGAAAGTTAAAATTTAAGTCGAATTCGAGCAGAACTGACCCAACCCGCACAACTATAGCAGACTGCAAAAGAACATTTGTGTTCCATTAATACCAAAATCTTTTCCTTTCTTTGAGAATTATAAGAGGTATCTATTATATATTCAAACAAGTAACTCGCACGTAGGTGGAATCTCTACACTATACAAAGATGAAAAAAATTATTCGCACGCAAGTGGAACCACTACCCACACAAAAGTAGGAAAGTAGGTGGAATCTCTACACTACACAAAGATGGAAAAATTATTCGCACGCAAGTGGAACCACTACCCACACAAAAGTGGGGAAACTACCTGCACGCAGACGAAATTGAACCCAAAACTTTCATAATGAGAGTTTTTTGGTGCCTCAATTTTGCCACTTGAGCTAAGCCTCATTGACTTACACCAATAATTTTTGAAAGGACCATTTTAAATTTATAAATCTATTAATTAGATACAATTTATATGTCTGTACTATAATTATTTCCTTTGTACCAATAATTTTCAAAAGGACCGTTTTAAATTTATAAATCTATTAATTAGATAATACAATTTATATATATGTACTATAACTAATAGAATTTTATCATGTTCCTAACTAACTTTATTTATTATGAGAAAACAATAAATATATTATGTTATTGTGAATAAACTAATTTATATAAAAGTAATAACATTTTAAGCACAAATTTAAATTTGAAAAGCTCATAGGGGCTCGATTAAGCTCAAATATGCTCGTAAGTCTAGAAATAATTCAGTAAATAAAATTCGAAGGTTGTTGAGTGTATTGAAAGTGGTGAATATATGTTGTAATTAGTGTTGTGTTGTTTTAATTTGTATTAAAAATGATGAAAATGTGAAAAAGTGAAAAAGTAAGGACAAATGTGGTATTATTAGTGGTGTGATGTAGTCCAAAAATAGAAAAGAAAGTATTTTTGTGGACGTCCCATAAAGAAATTTAGAAAGTTTTATTGTGGACAAATGAAACATATCTTAATTTTAAATTTATCAACCCTAGTAATGAATTAAAAGTGAAATTATATGATAAAAAAATAAGTATACACCTTAATTGAATAAACTGAACCCTAATTAATATTAATAAAATTAAATAAAATCATACAAATTTAAAATTCAAGAAGAATGTATACAAAAAAGTACTCTCTCCCATCTACGAAACATCTTTCTAATTTTTCATATTCGTTCGTTCACGAAATATCTTTCTAGGTCAATTTGAAAATAATCTCATTAACTATCACCCTTATAATTCTCATATATTTACACACATTGCAACTAGTAATGGAGCTATCATTTTTAAAAATAAACCTGTTAATTATTATCATTTTTTTAGTTCACGAGTCCCTTTCTTTACTCATCAAATATACAATTTATTTTTTTAAAATCTGTATCAATCACCTTTAAAAAGGTATTTTGTGGATGAAAGAAATATATAAAATTAAATTAAAATATAAAATTAGACATCAAATGCGATAGATATATGATCTAAAAGTGTCATTGAAAATGTCCATTCCCTTCGTAACCATCATTGCATTAATACCTAAATCTACCGAAATACTGCTAACTTTATGAATTGTAGTACTATACTTTTCTACCCCCACATGGCTATCCCACCAATCCAGATTTGAACCCATGCCCTATTGTTGACGTGTTCAATAAATTAGTACTTTAAAAATGAAGGTTGAAGAAATGAGCTAACTAATGAAGGTTTATTGATTTCACCAAAATATGCTTCGGGCTGTACTAAGTTGAACACTCCATCAAAGGAAGTAATTTTATGTAAGAATCTTGAGGTGCCATTTCCAGCAAGCTTATATCGAACCAATCCCAGGATTCAGAGCTCTAGTGGTCCAATAATTTAGCCTCCTTTTTCTGCCATAAATTTGGTTAGTCTTGCAGTCTTCAATCATGTTATAGTCTCAAATTAAAGATGGGCAGCTTTTCAAGTTTGAATCTTTCTTCTCATCGTGTATAGATTTTGGAATTCTGTATTCACTGCATATTGTAGGCGGAAAAGGGTCTGAGCTCAACAATGGCTACTGCAAATCAAAAGGGTGTTCCAGATAATCTCAGAAAGCAGCTTGCTCTTGCAGTTAGAAGCACCCAATGGAGCTATGCAATTTTTTGGTCTTTTTCTGCTAAACAATCTGGGTAAAGTTGTTATTTTTTTTACTTTCTAAAAGTGCAGAATCGGAATTAGGATAATCTTGAAATTCAGCTTTCTTATTTTTGTTGCCTTTTGCCTTTATTGTGTGGTGGTGGTGTTTATATTGTTGGAGTAAACCAAATTCTTAGATTCGAAACTCTAGTCCAAGAATCATCTTGTATTTTGCATTGTTATTATTCATTGATTCCCATTAAACCCTTGTTGTGGGCCAATTCTTGTGGATGGTATTTGTACAAGCCCTTATTCTCTTGAATGGAGCAAACTATCCTAGCTCGGGATTCTTGTTTAATGCGTTGACTTAAGAATTTTTCCAGAAAAGGAAATGTCTGTTTATGGAAGGTAGTTGATGGTTGTGTTTGATGTGAATTTTGTTAGGGCGTTGGGGTGGAGTGATGGGTACTACAACGGAGATATTAAGACAAGGAAAACGGTTCAAACCGTAGAGCTGAACTCAGATCCGCTGGGATTGCAGAGGAGTGATCAGCTAAGGGAGTTGTTTGAGTCTCTTTCATTAGGTGAGACCACCCCACAACCTAAGAGGCCTACAGCTGCATTGTCCCCTGAAGATCTCACTGACACTGAGTGGTATTTTCTCGTGTGCATGTCGTTCGTGTTCAATGTCGGCCAAGGGTAATTCTTTCTGCTTTTATCTATTTGTGGTGCGATCAATTTGATTGGACTGAAATGCTTTGTGAAGTTCTGTGTTGCTATGTGATTTTGTTGTGTGAGTTTGGACATGATTTTTGTGTTAAACTTTTATGTTGATTGTTTGGAATTGAAAGGTTGCCTGGGAGGTCGTATGCAGAAAACGAGACAATCTGGCTACGCAATGCTCATCTTGCAGACACGAAGCTCTTCTCTCGTTCTTTGCTTGCTAAGGCAAGTGTTTAGGTTTCTAAATTTGTTATATGGTCTGCTATAAATATCTGGATATGCCCTTTGGTAGATTACTAAGGATGATTTCTGACTGCTCGTTGCTTCTCGTTTGTATATACTTATCATTATGGACTCGCGTTGCTGTTACCAGAGTGCATCTCTGCAGGTAATAATACTGAGCTCCAAACCTTACTAAAATCGTTTAATACCGAACTTTGACATGAAAAACGTTTGTGGTTATGAGATTCCGTGTTCTTCGCTTGCAGACAGTAGTGTGCTTTCCACATTGGGGAGGTGTGGTTGAGCTCGGAACAACTGAACTAGTATGCACTGTGGAATTAGCTCTTTCTGTTTACTAACTTCAAAAAAGATGATTTTGATATGCATATTAAAGTTGTTGGTTGTGTATGTATGATTTTCTTGAAGGTTCCAGAGGATCGCAGTCTGATTGAGCATATAAAAACTTCGTTCTTGGAGAGTTCTTCCGATGCTGTCATCAATCCGAGCCATGAACTCGTCTATCAAGTTCTCAATCACTCTGACATCCCCGAAAACAATCTTGATGAAGTGGAGGTTTATTCTCCCGACACCAGCTCAGATGAATTCGCAGACAATGTGCTGATAGAGGGATCAAGTTTAGCAGACGGCGCTGATGGGGAGGCATCTCAGTTGCAAAGCTGGCAGTGCAAGGACGATGCTGACCCGGTCAGCAATGGCACGAACAACTCCACGAGCTCTAGTGACTGCGTGTCTCAGATTCATGGGAATCTGGAGGTGAAAATCCAGGAATCCGATGGAAAGAAGGCGGGTGATGCTAACTGTGTGCCCGTAAGTCAAGAATGCAACCAGCAGAAATCGCCTAGCTTCAACGGTGGTGGTGGTGGCGGCAGCGGCGGCGGCGGTGGTGGTGGTGTTGGTGATGTTCATTATCACAGTGTAATTTCCAGCCTTTTGAAGAGCTCCCACCAGCTGATTCTGGGGCCTTACAGAAACGGTAAAACGGAATCGAGCTTCATCAACTGGAAAGACAGGAAATTGAGTCATCGATTACCCCAGAGCGCCTCGCCACAGAGGTTGCTAAAGAAAGTGCTGTTTTCAGTAGCTAGAATGCATGAAAATGCCCAGATTGAATCTGCCAAACACAAGGACAGATGTGATGACCAATCCGGACAGCAAGAAGGCGAGGAAGTCGACAGGAACCATGTCCTGTCCGAGAGGAAACGGAGGGAGAAAATCAGTGAGAGGTTCGCCATTCTCGGATCACTAGTTCCATCTGGTGGCAAGGTAGCTAAATCTTTGCTCTTCAATTAGCCCCTCCTTAGAATAAAGGGTTAATTATAGTTTGTGTGTCCAACTTTCAGCATTTTTGTCAAAAACCCTTAACTTTAGAAAAAGTTTGATTTATGTCTCGCTTTACAGAATCCGACGATGGAATGATGAGTCAGCTAAGCCAGAATCTGCATTAACCCTAGAAAAAAAACACATTGTTTGAACAAGATTTTATTTTTTTATTTTTCCAATGTTGTTATTGCAGGTTGATAAAGTATCAGTACTTGATCACACAATAGAGTATCTGCGAGAGCTAGAGAAAAAGGTAGAAGATCTGGAAGCTTACAAAGAAGCAACAGAACGAGAGTCGACCACGCAGAGCAAGGCTCACGATGCCATCGAGAGGACCTCCGACAACTATGGTCAAAGCAAGCCTGGCAGCTTCACGAAGCTGCTTGGGAGCAAGAGAAGAGCTAGTGACATGGAGAAAACTGGACCCGAGAATAAGAGGACTCGGTCGAGCTCATCTACAGACAGCATAACCATCAGCATCACAGACAAGGATGTACTGGTTGAGATGAGATGTTCTTGGAGGCAATGTGTGTTGATTCAAGTTATGGAAGCTTTGACTCAACTGAATCTGGATTCACAATCTGTTCAATCTTCCAACACTGATGGAATTCTCTCCCTCTCTATCAATGCCAAGGTTTGTTAAAACCTCTCAAATTCATGCAGCATATTTAACTTGAATCACACTTATCAGATGTGTTAATCATAATTTGTGTCCCTAACTTTCAGCGTTTTTAAAAAAATGTCCCCATCTTATGTTTTCACTTTGAAAAATCTCAACTTTGAAAAAAAAAGGCGGGACATAAATCGATCCTTTTCCATAGTAGAGGCTTTTTGAAGTGAAAAGATAATTTGAGGACATTTTTGGAAAACACTAAAACTTTGAGACACAAACTATGATTAAACCCAAATCATATTATGATGGATTTGTTGGAACTTTTCAAGAAACTGTTGATTTTAATTATTAATTTTACTATATGATCTGCAGAGCAAGGGAGTGAAAGGTGCGTCAGCTGGTGCAATCAAACAAGCTCTTCAGAGAATTATCAAAAAGATTTGAAGATCATGCTGGCAATTTTGAGATGTGGTACAGTTTTGTTGTTGTTGTACAAAGTTGTATAAATAACTTCAATATTTTGCAGGGAGATTTCTAGTGTTATTCTCTAACAATGATAATGTAAAAAGAATCATTTAATTTTTATTATTTTCCCTCTCTACTTCTATCTGCTAAAAACAATTGCAATATACATGTGACAAAGGGTAAAGGTAATATTTTGAAATCAAGAATACAAATTTACATCTAATTGTATCATCAAAAACAGAAGAAAAAAATAAAAATAAATAAAAAATTGTGCTTAATTCCAGAATGAAGCTCAAGTATTACATCAAGAACTGATTCCTCCAGAATATAGTCCGAGATATGAAGGATGATGTGGTCTGTTTCGAGCCAAACATCGGGCTGGCGATCAAGGGCCCGATAAATCTTTTGCAACAAGCTGGTCCGAGGTCCTCTCTGTCCGAGGAAGCAGGTAGAACTCAGCATCTGTCATGATCTCATCAACTACAGTTTCTTCCAGTGGGGAAAAGCAGATTCTTGGCTTTGCATATGCTGGCCAATATGGGGATAGGAAATGGGATCGCTGCGTTTCGAGCAGGACCGCGTTCATGTGGTCGAAGAGAAGCCTCGTGTCGAGATGCAGAAACAGGGCTTGATCGAACAAGGATGGATGAAGCAGATGCTCAGACAGCAGCCTCATTGCTGAGAGTTGATCCCAGTTTAGGCAAGAAGCTTCGAGTATCAAACGCAAGTAGTTGGAGATCGTGTAGTCTTGATCGTGCCTGCAAGGTTTGGATTTTGGTGGTGTGTCTTGCGAGGATGATGCTGTGTTGGGCTCTACGAAGTGGAGGCGACGCAGTTTTAGTGTATGGTTCGAGTCTTCTGCAAAGAACTGGTCAAGGACTGAAACAGGGCTATGGTATTCTTCTTGATTTTCATTGTTGTCACACATGTCTAATGTAGGGCTAGATGGAAAATCATCTGCTGCATTTGAAAATGAGACTCCGTTCTCTGAAATTGAATCCTGCAATCATGAGTTTTTGTTTAAGAACAATGCTGCAAATTGATTGATGATGGACTATGAACTAGTAAGGAGATGAAGCTGCACTTTACCATTATGGAACGCATTATCTTGATTTCGGAAGCTCTTTCTGCATTGCTGATCATTGCATCTTTGAATGATGAACATCGTCTGTGGAAACACAAGAAAACTGATTCAAGAAACGCCCGTTGGTTGATCAGAATATGCACCAAGAGGATAGGATATGACGTACCATGAAACTTAATGTTTTGAGTTGGAGTGGTCCTTGCTTCTTGTGCTTCTTCATAGGTGGTTGGAACGAGAGAGGAACTCGTCTATGTTGTTGCCCCACCACCCGTGGTGAGGCCATCAAATGGTGCAACGTCTCTTCTTGCTCTCGCTGGGCTCAGATAAACACTCTGTCTAAAAGGACTGATCAAACTCACTTATACAGAGCCAGAGAAATATTAGCTTTCCTTTCTTGGGCTAAAACAAGAGTCCTTTTCTAGTGAAGACATAACCCTCCATGGACTCGTTGCAGCAACATCAACTAGGTCGCTTGAGACGTCTATTTTCTTGCGTGTAGTTTCAGGCTTTCCGGCCACGAGAGGCTCCTTCTCCACCTTGGTGAGGCCTTGTTTCTTCCCTGGCTTCTCCTTTTGCCTTCGCATTAGTACTGGAGCTCAAAGGATCCCTAGTTTCCACTCCATTATAAATACAACCATGAAATCTAAACCTTTGCATTTGCCTTTGCCTTTGCCTTTGGTCATAGTAAATATGATTTTTCTTAAGCATATAGAAAAATTTAATAGAAAATATTATTTTTTATAATAGTAAATATGATTTTTCAATCCGTCAAAAAAATATATATATGATTTTTCAAAGAAACCTCCTGTTATCATCCATACTTCCACTCGAGATTCTTCTGACATAGCAGTATCCTTAAACACAAAGTCGTAATATTGTTAGACGAACGATTGAAAAATACCCAAGAGGGGTTCTGGGATAGTAACTATGACTCTCTCCCCTGCGGTAGGTGTAACACTTGGGGACCAGATGTTTGTGGGATCTCTGAACGCAACATTCAGATCAGGAAGGGGGGAACCAGACTCCCCAACCTCTTTATCAAAGTAGCATGAAGTTCACGTGTTCCTTATCCATTTTTCCCTATAAGACAATTATAAATAATAATTCTTTATTATGTCAGCTCCATTCTTGCTTTCCTTTGATGAAGCCTTCAATGCAGCTCCCTTCGATCCTGATGGAGCGTCTTCATCTGATCCTCCGGTCTTCTTTGTTTCTAGGTTTCTTCGAATATCGAACTTGTTGGCTTTGAGGTCGGAAAATAGTTTATCAGTCGCCAATGTATTGAATCCGGGTTTAGTCTGATGAGCGACTGAATAGATTTGCCAATCTCCTCGTAGAAGAGCACGAAGAATCTTTAGGTTGATTTCTCGTTAAGTGTACTTGTTCTTCGAGATGGACTGTACTTCACCCAGTATTAGATTGAATCTGGACTCCATCTCTTCGATTGATTCGTTCTTGAGCATAAGAAAGTTATCAAATTTCTGACAAGCTATGGATAACTTGTTCTCCTTGATTTCATCTGATCTGATGCATAGCCTTTCGAGGATATCCCACATCTCCTTGGCAGTTGTGCAGTCCATGATTTTGGTGACGTGCTTGTCAGGGACTGTTTCGGAGGTGATATTCTTGGCAAGATTATCCAGCTCATCTTGCTTTCTTTTTTCTGTGGTGAAGTCGGTCTTGCTTTTGATTTGTACCTCGTCATAGGGATCCTTAGTTGTGTCGAGAGGTATTTTCTTGACTGTTTCTTTGATGATGATGATGGGGCCATTGGTGATGACTTCCCACATTCGGCAATGTTGAGCAGTGAGGTAGCTCTTGACCTGAAACTTCCATATATCATAATTCTCAATACTGAATGCCAGAAGTGAAGTGGACCTTCTGTAGTTAGTTTCCATGGTAAAGAAAGAAGAAACAACAAATATAAAACGCACTTAGCACGTAGGAGCCGAAACGTTTTAAAACCCTCTTTGAAAAAGAATCTAGTTTAGTAGAACCGGGTCAAAGCAATTTGTTCTTGCGAACAACTTGCTCTGATACTAATTGTTAGGTCCCGGAGGGTCACTGAACTGGTGTATGGGGGAGGGGATACCAGTAGGCTATTTTTACGAAAATCCTTTTGTATGACTGAAAGATAGTATCGACTGATACTAAACGAAGTGAACTGAAGTTAACAGTCAAATGTGTTTTCAGTTGAAAGGGGTTGTAGACTGATACTGAATAACTTCAGTATTTTGATTTCAGTTGAGGTTAAAGCTTTGACCGATAATCCATGTAAGCCTTCAGTGTAGATTTTGAAAACAGAGAAGTGTTATGAATCTTACTGATTATCCAAAAATTTATCAGTTAGACTAATAAATAAACTTAGGAAATACCCTTTGTGATTAACACGTTGTCAAAATTATGTTTCACTTTGCGATTTATCAATTTCAGTTCAGTAAAAGGTTTGTGCACAGATAGGAAAGATAATACTGAAAGCGATAAACAACAAAGAATTTTTACGTGGTTCGGAACAAGTTCCTATTAATTGAATTTGGGCAGATTTTCCAGTTTTTTTGAAAAAAAGAAGATAAAACAATGGTTCAGTTCGGTTACCAACCGAAATCGAATAATTTTGGCTGGTTCGGTTTTGGTCGATTTTCGGACATTTAGCGGTTCGGTTCGACCCGTCCTCTGTTGAGGTCGGTTTGGTTTCAATTTTCTCAAAATGCATCGGTTCGGTTCGATTTTGAACCGATGCTCACCCCTAGTGAAACCCAACCTCAAACTTCTCGCCGTTTGGTTCGTAGACGTTCAGAACACTCTTCTCCGGCGCTGTGGGAGAGCAGGCTGGGGTTTCAAACTTCCCACCATTTGGCGCTCAGACGACAACACTCTTCTCTAGCACTGCGGGAGACAAGTTTGGAGTTTCGAACATCTCACCGTTCGGCGCTCATCATACCTTCGGAGACCAGATTGGGGCGGGAGACCAGATCGGCATTTCAAACTTTTCGTTGTTCAGCGCTCATTTCGAACTTTTCGTTGTTCAGCGCTCAGCCCATTACTTCGACAAATAGATAGTTCTATGATATGCGGATGGCCAATCACATTCCATTTGAAGGTGTGCAAGAAAATTATCTTTATGTGTATGTAATTACTGGGATGGAAATGCATCTTATCAGAGTTAATCGTGCCCATAGAATGTTATGTCTAAGAACTGAACTTTTATGACCAATTGAAATCCAAGATTTAGGTAAATTGTAAAAAATTTAATCTGTTGTTGGCATAATTATAAATATATTATTACTATTATTCCCGTGCGATGCACGGTGATACTTATTTAATTAAAATAGTAAAAAAATTATATTATTTAGAATATTATATTTAGAAAATAAAAATCTATAAGTTACTTATATTATTACGTAAAATAGCTCTAATAAAAATAGTAGCATTAAAATGAAGAGGAAACTATCTAATAGTTGGAGGCCCATCAAATGAATGACCAATATCTTGACAAAATCTTTTTATCTAATGATTATTATTATCTATTTAAAATTTCCATCAAAATATCTAAATATTTTTTTTTTCAAATTTTCTTTTAGTCTTAAAAGGGGTTTTGGAACTTTTAATTACTTTCTACTAATTTGCATTTCACAACATATTTTTTTGAGGCATTAGTTGACTGTGAATCCATAAACTATTAGTGAATTTTAGTATTTTTTTTTCAACTATATAAAGTTGTAATATAAATACATAAACTTTAGTCATTCTAGAATTTATCCTGAATTTTAATTTCGTCCAAATCAAAACATACATGACAAAATTAAAGATGGTATAATTTATACACACTATATTAAAATAACTTATACAAAATTTCTACTAAAATATATACATATATGGGGGAGAGCTACGATATAAACACTTCTTAACATATAAAATAGGAACCAACTAAAATGTACGAATTCTAGTAGAGCACGTATGAATTCTCTATGTAAATGTCTGAATTGCGAAAAATAAAATTTTCGCTACCTATGAGATTCCGGATTCGAACTCAAGACCATGAATTCATCCAACAAGGTGGTGAATCAACCGTAGATCTTGATGATCTAACGACTGAAAATGATTTCAATTTTATACTTTAAGAGGTGTTTTTATTTTAGCCCACCCCTGTGTTTGTGTGTGTGTGTGTGTGTGTGTATATATATATATATATATATATGTGTGTGTGTGTGTGTGTGTGTGTGTTAATATATTATATCTATATATACTTTTTTATATTTAATGAATATATAGTTTAATTTTAAAATTTGTATTTTGATAAAATAATACTCCCTCCGTCCCATTATAAGTGAGACTCTTTCTATTTTGGGTGTCCCATCATAAGTGAGACTCTTTCCTTTTAGATAAAAGTTTTATCCTTTAAACATTTTCACCTACACACAAATTACACCTTTCTTAATTTTCGTGTTCAAAAAAAGGTCTCACTTATAGTGGGACAAAAAGAGTAACAAATACAACCTAGGCTACCTAGCAACAATTATCTTAAAATAGATGATCTAGGATCATGACATTTTAAATATTTTGTATGCATTAAATGAATAAATTAATTTGATCAAATTCGGCCAACAAACAATTAAATTTTCCAACCGAAATAATAAGTGATTTTGTCAAAAAAAAAAAAAAAATGGTGCGATTATAAGTCATATTTAAGAGATAAAAAATTAATTAGACTAAAATATGTGATTACATATTTTATTAAATAAACATGTAATTGAATTTTGTATATACGCTCTGAAAATCATTTCAGACAAAAATATGTGATTACATGTTTCATTAAATATACATGCAACTAAATATTGTGTATACATTAACTGAATATTTTATGATTATTTTGTACAAAAATATATTGTTACATATTTTATTAAATAAACATGCAATACTTGTCATATAAGATAGTGTTAAGCTACAATTCTATTTTAAATAAGAACTACATTATAAAAACTATGAAAATGTGATAAATTGTATCAATAGAAAAAATTATAGCAAAAAATAAAAATAAAAAATGTCACGACCGGACATAATTAAGGATAATTAAGCCGGGGAAACCGTGACTAATGGAGGGAGATTAGAAGCGGGGTAGAAAGGGAAATAATCAAACAAGAAAGGATCGCAGTATCATTGTTAACAACAGGGATATTTATAATATAACGGAGTTTTAGTCGTATAGACTCAAATAACTAGTAAGTTCGGATAACTCCGACTTATCCAAAATAAAGTAAAACTTCTGAGTACGCAGCGGAATAAGGTTCTGATTACATGTATGAAGACATGTAACCCTAGAGTTCATTAATACATAATAAGACAAAAGAGTCCCGCTCGTCACTTCATCACCATCGGCAGCTGCTCAACCTGCACATTTAGAAATATATGCAGGGCTGAGTACAAAAGTACTCAGTGGGCACATATGCCTACTATGAAATATAACATGCTTCGTAAAGTTGTAAATTGTCATGCCATCATAAACAGTACAGCAAGGGAGTTTTTCGCTAAAAAGGCCCAAGCTTACTAAATTCATTTGTGATTCTTAAAGTTCGTCTGCAGACTAAGTTCTCTTGTAATCTATCATATCTGGAACTGTGTGCCGGAGAGGTGGCCACCTCTCACGGTCACTTGACCGGCCAACCCGCTAGATGACTCACGGTCACTGGTGTACACTAGCCCTGGCAGGATAGCTATCAACTGCTCAGGACCCGAATTCGATTGCATAATAACTGGCAAAGCCACATCAGATAGATATCATACTGAAATTTAACATTTTATGGCAAGACAATATTTGAAATAACTTCAATTAATTTAGTCATGAAATAACTTGCTTGAACGTAACATTTAAACTCATTTGATATATATGAAAGTAATGCCCACCTGATAGCAAAGCTTTGCTACAGATTAGTGACTCCTTGACGAGCTCTTATTCTTGCGCTCGACCTTTAATCCGAGAAAATAACGTAAGACTTTAAATCGAGGGAAAATTCTCAATTAAATGAGAATGCGTAATTAAACTATGCATGAATCTCGTATGCATGAACTATTATTCTGAGATAATAATCAGGGAATTTCTATTGTTAATCCAGGCTATCGGATTTAAACAAAAGCTAAGTCTCGTCTCATGAAGCCGGATAATTAACAAAAATTAATCCGTTCTCTTCGGGGTGTTCTAATCCGTCAATTAAATAAACTCCGCTCCTCGTAGTCAATAGAAAATAAATAAATACTTCAGCTTATTCGCTTTATAACCTCATAATTAATCGGCTTAATAAATAGGAATAAGTAATGTTATAAGATTAAATAATTAAAAGGCTCAACATAAGGCAACCTAATAATTAAGTAAAAGTGGGCTTGAATAATTAACATGAGAGGCCCAATTGAAATAATTCATCGGCTCAAGTAATTAAATAAATCTTGGCCCAATAAATAATTATTTAATTAGCTGGGCTCAATTAAATAAATCAAAGGAGGCCCAACGTAGATAATATAACAGCCCAATTAAAATAAAATAGATGGGCTTCTATTTAAATAAATTCGGCCCAATGAAATAATGTAATAAAAGCCCATCTGAGTAAAATAAATAAATTCAGAGGCCCAATCAGTAAATAAAATCGGCCCATATAAATAAATTCAGAAGCCCAATTCATAATTTAAAATCAGCCCAAAATTAATAAATAATCCAGCCCAACTCAAGCCCACTGAAAATAAATAACAAAGCCCAATAAAATAATAACTAGAAGGCCCAAATCAATTTAAATAACAAGCCCATTAAGCAAAGCCCAATTTTCATAAATGAAAGAAGCCCAATTAAAAATACACTCGGTTCTCTCTCTTTCTAAACTCACGTTTCTCTCTTTTTTTTTTTCTTCAGATACATTGTCCCTCTCTCTTTCAACTCAATCCCTCTCTTCTTCTCAAAAATCATTCGACTCTCTTTCTTCAATGAGGGTTCGCCGCCGCTGCTGCTCCGAAATCCGGCGAGGTCGACAGCCGCGCCAAGGTCCGACGCCTCCTCGCCTCTCTTCTTTCTCTCGTTCTCAGCCCACCAAATCGGGCTCCATCGATTCAGCGCCGCCGTCTTCCGATTCAGAGCAGTCGCCGACTCCCTCTCAAGATCTGTTCGTCTCTCTCTCTCTCCCGAAGTCACCGCCGTCCGAGCTCGCCGGAGCGAGCGGCGACAACCACTGTTCCTTGGTTCTCTCTTCTTTCTCGCTGAAGCAGGCCCGACATCTCTCCCTCCGCCGACCAACCCCCGCGTCCAGCCGCCGTCCACCCACTGCTCTCTCTGAATCGACGGGCAGCAGGAACACCTGGCCACTGCCGCCGTCGATTTCCCGAGCCCCGACGCCGCTGCTACTGGAAGGCCGGCTTCGCCGTGTCGCTGCTTCGATCCGCCACCGCCGCGAAACCGGCGAGCGGCGCCGCTGCTGCTGTGCAATTTCCAGCGAAAGGTGTCGCCTCGCCTCCTCCTCGGAGCCGTTCAGTTCTGATTCAGACGTCAAGGCAGGGAGTCGAGCCCTGTCTCTTTTCCACCTCCGCCACCATGGTTCTGCCGCCATCTCCTTCGCGTTCCTCCGGCGACCAGGGAAGAGTCCGCCGTTGCTATCGCTGTTCCCGGGGTCGATGAGGTTCGAGTTATGCCACGCCGCTGCTGTTGCCGTTCTCGGACTTCACCGTGACAGCAAGAACTGTCGTCTTAATCTTCGTCACAGCTCGGCTGAATAGGGCAGTCGCCCCCTTCCCATTCGAAGCTAAGTTCTACAATCCTATGATATTCTATTTTCGATCATATATTATGCACTTCGATCTGCTGCTATTCTCATAGCTCGTGAAATCATGGTTATTCTATACTCTTGTTATGAAATGCTGTGGTTTTGCTACTGATTATGCAAATTCTCAATGCAATTGAATTGTGTGGAAGCTTATAGGTTGTTGGTTATTCTAGGTGACTACCGATTATGCTGTTCTTTCTGTACTAACTCAAGCTCATTCTAGATTACATAAGTGTGTGACTTTGCTAAGTCCATTATGCAAATATACATCTATACAGTCTGCTCTTTCTAATTAATCAAGCTTATTGGATGATATGCGAACTGGATGAATATTTGGTATAGAATTAATACCTTGAAGTATAATTGTTGGTTGACTGTTGTTGCTGAGTTGAATGAATTGGAACTCCTTTGAAGTTGGCAGTAGTAAATGAAGTCTTTCTTCGATAATTGCAGGATGGTGGAGATGATGATTAATAGAGGATTGGCAAAGTATAGTGGTGGGCAAAATATAGTGGTGGGCAAAGTAGTGGGGAGCAAAGTAGTGGAAGATAAAAAAATAATAATAATGTAGTGTAGGATTAATGATGTATTTTTTATGTCTCGGTGATTCTGTAACTGTAATAAAATACTGGCTTCGATTCTGCTTGATACTGTATTTACATAAATCTCGATTTCGACATGTGATATCTCTCTAAAATCGATAAGTTATAAAATGAATTTAAATTAAATCCGTAGATTTAATTCGTTCGTTGTTCTGATATCTAAATTAAATCCGCAGATTTAATTAACTTCTTGAGTCGGAAATAACTCACGACCTAAGTAAAAATAAAATAAAATTCCATCTCGCTTAAATAAATAACGTGACTTTGCTAAGTCAGTTATAACTCTGAAATAATATCATTGACTGCTTTAACAATATAAATTCAGGATCATAAGCTGAATTTATATCAGGATAATAACCGTTTTCATTTACTGATGAACAAAAATAAACACTCATTACTGGATTTAAAATATATAAAAGAGCGGGTCACTACATACTACCCCTCTTAACAAAAATTTCGTCCCGAAATTTGCATATTTCTTCTAAAACAGTTCGGGGTATTTCTCCTTCATTTTGTCTTCAAGCTCCCACGTGGCTTCCTCTTGTCCGTGGTGTCTCCATAAGACTTTCACTGATGTGATTGCCTTATTCCTGAGTTGTTGTACTTTTCGATCTAGAATGGCCTCTGGTCTCTCTTCATAGCTCAAGTCTGGGCAAAGGATCATCTCTTCTTGGTGGATTATGTGCTTTGGATCGAAAACGTATTTTCTGAGTTATGATACGTGGAAAACATTGTGAACGTTTCCAAAGTTTGGCGGTAACGCCAACCTATAGGCTACTGGGCCTATTCTCTCCAAAATCTCATAAGGTCCTACGAATCGGGGCCTAAGTTTTCCCTTGACACCAAACCTAGTTATCCCCTTGGTAGGAGATACCTTTAGGAAGACCTTGTCTCCTATTTCAAAACATAATTCAGTTCGACGTGCATCAGCGTAAGATTTCTGTCTATCTTGTACCTCTTTTATTCGCCCTCTGATTTGGCGGACTATCTCAACCATCTCATTGACCATGTCTGGTCCTAAAACTTTTCTCTCACCCACTTCATCCCAGTAAAGTGGTGATCTACATTTTCTTCCATATAATGCCTCATATGGTGCCATATCGATAGTCGCCTGGTAACTGTTATTATAGGCAAATTCAATCAACGGCAGCACTACTTCCCAACTTCCACCTCTGTCTAACACCACTGTTCTCAACATATCTTCGAGGGTCTGAATTGTCCTTTCAGACTGCCCATCTGTCTGCGGGTGGAAGGCGGTGCTGAAATTTAGCCTCGTGCCTAACTCCTTTTGTAAGCTCATCCAAAATCTAGAAGTAAATTTTGAGTCTCGGTCTGAAGTAATTGACACGGGTACACCGTGTAAGCGTACAATCTCTCGAACATACAACTGAGCTAGCTTGTCTGACCCGTGTGTGATCGGTATTGGTATAAAATGAGCACATTTTGTAAGTCGATCCACTATTACCCAAATGGCAGTGTTTCCTCTCTTTGTTTTGGGCAAACTGGTCACAAAATCCATTGCTATGTGCTCCCACTTCCATTTTGGGATCTCCAATGGTTGTAGCTTTCCATATGGTCTTTGGTGTAGGGCCTTCACTTGTTGGCAAGCTAGGCATCTCTCTACAAAGGATGCTATGTCTCTTTTCATGCCTTCCCACCAAAAATGCTTCTTTAGATCTTGATACATCTTAGTACTGCCTGGGTGGGCAGTATAAGGGGTATCGTGAGCCTCACTCATGATTTTATCCTTAAGCTCATCATCATGGGGGATGCATATCCTTCCCTCAAAGAGGATAGCATTATCTGATGCTTCTTGATAATTCTTGACGCCTCCTTTCCTTACTGCTTCCCGTAGTTTTTTCCACCTTCCCATCTTTTCTTTGTGCTTCTACGATCGTCTTCCTCAAGTTAGGTACCGTTGCCACAACGCTTGCTATCGTCCCTGGTGGTTTAATCACTTCTATGCTCATTTTGCTAAATTCCCTTATGAGCACCGTCTCTCGAGTGATGAGAGTTCCCAATTTAGATTGAGTTTTACGACTCAATGCATCAGCCACTACGTTGGCCTTGCCTGGGTGGTAGTTAATACCACAGTCATAATCTTTCACTAGTTCGAGCCATCTCCTTTGTCTCATATTAAGGTCCTTTTGCTCGAAAAAAATATTTCAGGCTTTTGTGGTCTGTGTATATCTCGCACCTAACTCCATATAGGTGGTGTCTCCAAATCTTTAGTGCGTGCACCACTGCAGCTAATTCCAGATCATGAGTCGGTTAATTTAGTTCATGTGGCCTAAGCTGTCGTGACGCGTATGCTATCACTTTTCCTTCTTGCATTAGTACACAACCGAGTCCATTTTTGGACGCGTCCGTGTAGATCACATATTCCTTGTCAGCTGTTGGGACGGCTAACACTGGTGCCGTAGTAAACTTTTCCTTGAGTTCTTGGAAGCTCTTCTCGCACTCCTCTGTCCAAGAAAATTTTATTCCCTTCCTGAATAGTTGCGTCATTGGCCTTGCAATTTTGGAAAATCCTTCCATAAACCTCCGATAGTAACCTGTCAATCCTAAGAAACTTCTTATCTCATTAGGGTTAGTAGGCGATTTCCATTCGTGCACTGCTTGCACTTTTTCAGGGTCCACTTTAATCCCTTCTGATGACACAATATGTCCTAAAAACGTGTCTTCGTTGAGCCAAAACTCGCACTTGCTGAATTTGGCATAAAGGCGCTCCGTCCTCAACGTTTCTAGAACAATTCTCAGATGTTCCTCATGGTCTTTATCGTTCTTCGAGTAGATCAGGATGTCATCTATGAATACCAAGACAAATTTGTCTAAGTACGGATGGAATACTCGATTCATGAGGTCCATGAATACGGCTGGCGCGTTGGTTAGCCCGAATGGCACAACTACAAATTCGTAGTGGCCATACCTAGTTCTAAACGTCGTCTTAGGTACGTTTTCTGGTCGAATCTTCAGCTGATGATAACCAGATCGCAAATCAATCTTCGAGAACACGCTGGTTCCCTTGAGCTGATCGAAGAGGTCATCTATCCGTGGTAAAGGATATTTGTTCTTGAGTGTCACTTTGTTCAGTTCTCTATAGTCTATGCACATTCGCAATGTGCCGTCCTTTTTCTTCACAAAAAGTACGGGTGCACCCCAAGGTGATACACTTGGCCTAATGAATCCAAGTTCCAAAAGTTTTTGCAGTTGTATCTTGAGTTCTTCCAACTCTTTAGGAGCCATCCGGTATGGTGCCTTCGAAATGGGAGCTGCCCCGGGCTCCAAATCACTGGTAAACTCAATTGGTCTGTCCGGTGGTGGCCCTGGCAGAATCTCTGGAAATACATCTGCAAAATCCCGTACAATTGCTACATCTTCTATGCTCCTTTCAGTTCCCGGTTCTCCGTGCAGGTATACGAGGTAAGCTGGGTATCCCTTCTTCATCATTCTCGTTGCTTGTAGAGCGGAGATGATCATCTTTCTTCTCCCCATGCTAATTCCGTGGAAATGTGACGACTCCCTTCCTGGGGGTCGAAACAATATCCGTCTTTCGTTACAAAGAATGGTGGCATAGTTCTCGGCTAGCTAGTCCATTCCTAGGATTATGTCCACATCTCCCATCGGTATAACATAGGAGTTGTTCACTACAAGCTTGAGTGACCCTATTTTCAGTTCTAGGTTCAAGCACACATGATCTACTGTCGTCATCCCTCCTATAGGTGATGATATACTCAACTCCTGGCCAGCTCTTTCCATTTTAAGTTTTAATGTATCAATACATGTACTTGAAATGAAAGTATGCGATGCGCCCGTATCAAATAGAAGTACAACAGGAGTATTGAGTAGCATGCCCATACCTGTCAGGTTTCCCTGGTTGTTCTCGGGCTGCTTCTGCCTCATAGCATAGGCTCTAGCATGACGAGGTTTTTCATGTTGTTTCTGTTGTCGCTGCTGTTGTTGGCGGGCCTGTTGCTGATACTGTTGTTGAGGTTGTGGTTGGTACTGTAGCTGTTGGTGCTGCTGTGGCTGCTGATACTGTGGTTGCTGCCTTGGGTATGGTTGGGGCAGAGCTTGGATTGCTCGCAGATGCGGAGCCTGGATAGGTGGGTTCGGCCTTGAACTCGTCCCATGTTGCTTATTCGGGCACCGGTTTGCATAGTGCCCCTTCTGGTTGCAGATATAGCAACTATCACTGTCGGCCTTACAGATTCCCACATGATTTTTGTTACATTTGGGGCAATGTGGGGCCCTTTGTTGGTTATTTCCCATCTGTTTCGGTGCACTCTGGCCTCCATAGCCCTGTGACTGGAAGACCCGTCCCTGCCATGGCCTCTTCTCGCCTTGGTTCGGGTTACTGTTGTCTCATCTCCTCTTTCCTTTGAAATTCTGATTATGATTTTGATCATGTGGAGGTGTTGGCGTAGGTACAATTGCAAGTCTTTCTCCTGGCATGGCTGCCTCAATGTCTAACGCTCGGCTGAGCGACTCAGTGTAAGACAATCCTCCGTGGCTTGCCAAAGCCATCCTAATCTCGTGCCTCAGACCGGCACAAAACTTTTCAGCCATCTTCTCATCTGTGTCAACTTGTTCCGGCGCATATCTAGACATATCGCAGAACATCTTGTCGTATTGAGTTACCGACATCTTCCCTTGTTTCAGATTATAAAATTCAGCCTCCTTTTTCTTGCGGTAGCTCTTGGGTATATACTTGTCATATATACCGGCTTTGAATTGTTCCCAAGTCAGGTTTTCTAACTGCTCCGCTGTCATCGTTTTCATCCGTGCTTCCCACCAGAAATCAGCTGACCCAGTCAACTGAAAGGACATACAAGTCAGGCGCTCTTGGTTGGTGCAACGCAGGAAGTTGAAAATGCGCTCAATAGCGCGAACCCAAGTTTCAGCTTCTGCCGGGTCTCCTGTCCCGTTGAAGGTGGGTGGGTTCTGTCGCAAGAATAATTCCTCAATCCGCCGTTCTGGCTGAACAGGTGGTTGAACTAATTCAGGTTCTGGCCCTGCTTCTGGGCCTCTCTCATCATTCCGGGGAATCCTTCCCCCTCCTCTCGGATGCCCTCGTCTTGGTGGCATTCTAATGAGTAAAAACACAAGTTATCAGCGCATTAAAATGCAATAAGGACATACTATCATTTCTATAGTTACTCCTTAACTCATCGAGTTCTGCTCCTGCTAAAACTTAAGCGAACATATAAATAAAACATAGCGGTTCGACTTGTCGCGAAAGACTGATAGGGTCGCTACATAGACATGGGAAATTAGTATCAATGAGAACTATTTCATCAACATTTGAATATAGATATGGTGATCTATCCAAGCATTATACATGATGAACTGACTATCTTGCAAATTCATCATGAAAGAGCTCAGTTCCAAAATGCCCTATTAACCAGCGTTTCCGTACTAATACTAGTCAAAATAACTAAGCCAACATAGGGGCATACAAAAGTATCGAAATGATCATCGTTTTCGAAATACACAAATAAGGTCCTACTAAATGCACAAGAGATTGTCTGTATGCATTACGTGCTTGACCCTTGGGTTGAAGCATACGTGTTTGACTGATTTAATCTGATGAGTATCTGTTTGTCCTTGGGTCACAGAAAATCTACCAACAGCTAGTAGATCGCAATGATTCAAATCACAAATGGCAATTAGGCAAAGTGTTTCAATAATTTGCCAAACAATTGAAAATGAATAACCATAGGATAGAAATGAATTGACTGAAAGGTCGAAACGAAATGACCTAATAGTCTGAACCCGTTTGGCTTTTCAGATGAAGGTTTAAAATATATAGGTTTAAAGACCCATATATGACGACTACTGAGATTTTGGCCATGTGGACTGGCCAGGTCCGACACAACTACTTCTCAGTCACTCGGAAATACTTTTCCGAACTTGGTAATTCTTGATCACTAGCTGCAAAAGATACCTCTGTTATAAAATCTCCATTTTTTTTTTTTTATTTTATTTTTTTATATATCTAAAATCTATCATTGAGAATGTTCTAGAGATTCTCAAGATTGAAGTCTATTTTCTATAATCAACATCATTTCCTAAAATCTTCTATGAGCGAAGTAAGACCTTTCAACAGTATTCAAACTTACTCAACAATCTAAACGATCTTAATATGTTACTTCTAGCATTGAGCGTTCATTCTCATAACGCTTGAAATGTGACCATGTAAATTGAAACACTAACGTGCCCTTGCGAAGGACCTTCTGAATCATGACATCTTTCATAATGAAATAGATTTTGCTTCTCTGAGCATCTTATTTAGTATGGATCGCTACACATAATACTAAGTCATGGAACGACTTTAGTCAACGCCTTCATTCTGGTCACTATGTTGATCGTCTAACCCGAGATGTTGTAATTGGGGCGATGTCTTTAATAGAGTAAGGTATGTATACTTAACTTGAGTATACTCTTAGGATCTCGTTAGAATCTCAATCCTTTAACCCCATCGTCGAACCGTTGCCGACATTTCAAGCTCTTATTAAACTTGCAACCATCCTTGGGAATTTATCCCATTTTATGCATTTGCATAGATTTTTCTTTTGTCAATCATAATGGTTGGTAACTGCTAGTATCCATGTCACATCTCGTCTTTTGGATTCGTAGCACATGATCATAATCAATAAGGGTTCTCAACCATGTCCCGTGTAATGTAATAGGTAATGTAAAAGGTTCCGTATATCAGGAATTGCAAGCTGAAAGTTCTAGTCGCAATACTATATCATCATTAAACAAAGCGTTATGACCCGATGCGAGTCTAACTCTAAAGGTTGAACATAAATCATAAAGGTTCTCTTCATGCCATACTAGTGATAATCGAGGCTAGAAGTGAGTCTTAACTTATTAGGGATTAGCTAACTGATTACATAAGTCACACTCATCGCTATAAGCAATATCATACTTAAACTATCATTGAATAAGGCAATAGTCGATTAGGTGTTCCGTCTCGCGTGAACAACCTGAATGAAGAACTATGCCTGCTTCAGTGATTCGTGCGTGGCACTCTGCTTGCACTGCTTTCATTGGATTCTCTTCCTCTTTCTCAGCTCTTCACCATGGCTATAGTGAAATATAACTGAGTTTCTAGTTTCTATTGTTCTTCTCGTAACAGTGATCATGCATTCTTAACGCATCTAAGTTCATTGAGATATCTAATCAATCAATAATGCATAAACTTGAATGTAAGCATCAGTACATTCATATAAAACGTGAACTTCTCAATGTTTTAAAATCATTACCACCTTCTTTCTTGCTGAGCATGACGATGTGATGAAGTGATGAGCTTTGGCTGACTGACTCATATATACTAGTGATCATACTAGAAAAATGGGCTAACTCTAGGGTTCAGAGCAAATGAACTGCTCTGATACCACTCTGTCACGACCGGACATAATTAAGGATAATTAAGCCGGGGAAACCGTGACTAATGGAGGGAGATTAGAAGCGGGGTAGAAAGGGAAATAATCAAACAAGAAAGGATCGCAGTATCATTGTTAACAACAGGGATATTTATAATATAACGGAGTTTTAGTCGTATAGACTCAAATAACTAGTAAGTTCGGATAACTCCGACTTATCCAAAATAACATAAAACTTCTGAGTACGCAGCGGAATAAGGTTCTGATTACATGTATGAAGACATGTAACCCTAGAGTTCATTAATACATAATAAGACAAAAGAGTCCCGCTCGTCACTTCATCACCATCGGCAGCTGCTCAACCTGCACATTTAGAAATATATGCAGGGCTGAGTACAAAAGTACTCAGTGGGCACATATGCCTACTATGAAATATAACATGCTTCGTAAAGTTGTAAATTGTCATGCCATCATAAACAGTACAGCAAGGGAGTTTTTCGCTAAAAAGGCCCAAGCTTACTAAATTCATTTGTGATTCTTAAAGTTCGTCTGCAGACTAAGTTCTCTTGTAATCTATCATATCTGGAACTGTGTGCCGGAGAGGTGGCCACCTCTCACGGTCACTTGACCGGCCAACCCGCTAGATGACTCACGGTCACTGGTGTACACTAGCCCTGGCAGGATAGCTATCAACTGCTCAGGACCCGAATTCGATTGCATAATAACTGGCAAAGCCACATCAGATAGATATCATACTGAAATTTAACATTTTATGGCAAGACAATATTTGAAATAACTTCAATTAATTTAGTCATGAAATAACTTGCTTGAACGTAACATTTAAACTCATTTGATATATATGAAAGTAATGCCCACCTGATAGCAAAGCTTTGCTACAGATTAGTGACTCCTTGACGAGCTCTTATTCTTGCGCTCGACCTTTAATCCGAGAAAATAACGTAAGACTTTAAATCGAGGGAAAATTCTCAATTAAATGAGAATGCGTAATTAAACTATGCATGAATCTCGTATGCATGAACTATTATTCTGAGATAATAATCAGGGAATTTCTATTGTTAATCCAGGCTATCGGATTTAAACAAAAGCTAAGTCTCGTCTCATGAAGCCGGATAATTAACAAAAATTAATCCGTTCTCTTCGGGGTGTTCTAATCCGTCAATTAAATAAACTCCGCTCCTCGTAGTCAATAGAAAATAAATAAATACTTCAGCTTATTCGCTTTATAACCTCATAATTAATCGGCTTAATAAATAGGAATAAGTAATGTTATAAGATTAAATAATTAAAAGGCTCAACATAAGGCAACCTAATAATTAAGTAAAAGTGGGCTTGAATAATTAACATGAGAGGCCCAATTGAAATAATTCATCGGCTCAAGTAATTAAATAAATCTTGGCCCAATAAATAATTATTTAATTAGCTGGGCTCAATTAAATAAATCAAAGGAGGCCCAACGTAGATAATATAACAGCCCAATTAAAATAAAATAGATGGGCTTCTATTTAAATAAATTCGGCCCAATGAAATAATGTAATAAAAGCCCATCTGAGTAAAATAAATAAATTCAGAGGCCCAATCAGTAAATAAAATCGGCCCATATAAATAAATTCAGAAGCCCAATTCATAATTTAAAATCGGCCCAAAATTAATAAATAATCCAGCCCAACTCAAGCCCACTGAAAATAAATAACAAAGCCCAATAAAATAATAACTAGAAGGCCCAAATCAATTTAAATAACAAGCCCATTAAGCAAAGCCCAATTTTCATAAATGAAAGAAGCCCAATTAAAAATACACTCGGTTCTCTCTCTTTCTAAACTCACGTTTCTCTCTTTTTTTTTTTCTTCAGATACATTGTCCCTCTCTCTTTCAACTCAATCCCTCTCTTCTTCTCAAAAATCATTCGACTCTCTTTCTTCAATGAGGGTTCGCCGCCGCTGCTCCGAAATCCGGCGAGGTCGACAGCCGCGCCAAGGTCCGACGCCTCCTCGCCTCTCTTCTTTCTCTCGTTCTCAGCCCACCAAATCGGGCTCCATCGATTCAGCGCCGCCGTCTTCCGATTCAGAGCAGTCGCCGACTCCCTCTCAAGATCTGTTCGTCTCTCTCTCTCTCCCGAAGTCACCGCCGTCCGAGCTCGCCGGAGCGAGCGGCGACAACCACTGCTCCTTGGTTCTCTCTTCTTTCTCGCTGAAGCAGGCCCGACATCTCTCCCTCCGCCGACCAACCCCCGCGTCCAGCCGCCGTCCACCCACTGCTCTCTCTGAATCGACGGGCAGCAGGAACACCTGGCCACTGCCGCCGTCGATTTCCCGAGCCCCGACGCCGCTGCTACTGGAAGGCCGGCTTCGCCGTGTCGCTGCTTCGATCCGCCACCGCCGCGAAACCGGCGAGCGGCGCCGCTGCTGCTGTGCAATTTCCAGCGAAAGGTGTCGCCTCGCCTCCTCCTCGGAGCCGTTCAGTTCTGATTCAGAC
The DNA here is from genome assembly GCF_028751815.1 of Salvia miltiorrhiza. Classification (NCBI taxonomy): domain Eukaryota; kingdom Viridiplantae; phylum Streptophyta; class Magnoliopsida; order Lamiales; family Lamiaceae; genus Salvia; species Salvia miltiorrhiza. The sequence goes on along the minus strand of NC_080393.1, from coordinate 52,733,266 downwards.
GTCAAGGCAGGGAGTCGAGCCCTGTCTCTTTTCCACCTCCGCCACCATGGTTCTGCCGCCATCTCCTTCGCGTTCCTCCGGCGACCAGGGAAGAGTCCGCCGTTGCTATCGCTGTTCCCGGGGTCGATGAGGTTCGAGTTATGCCACGCCGCTGCTGTTGCCGTTCTCGGACTTCACCGTGACAGCAAGAACTGTCGTCTTAATCTTCGTCACAGCTCGGCTGAATAGGGCAGTCGCCCCCTTCCCATTCGAAGCTAAGTTCTACAATCCTATGATATTCTATTTTCGATCATATATTATGCACTTCGATCTGCTGCTATTCTCATAGCTCGTGAAATCATGGTTATTCTATACTCTTGTTATGAAATGCTGTGGTTTTGCTACTGATTATGCAAATTCTCAATGCAATTGAATTGTGTGGAAGCTTATAGGTTGTTGGTTATTCTAGGTGACTACCGATTATGCTGTTCTTTCTGTACTAACTCAAGCTCATTCTAGATTACATAAGTGTGTGACTTTGCTAAGTCCATTATGCAAATATACATCTATACAGTCTGCTCTTTCTAATTAATCAAGCTTATTGGATGATATGCGAACTGGATGAATATTTGGTATAGAATTAATACCTTGAAGTATAATTGTTGGTTGACTGTTGTTGCTGAGTTGAATGAATTGGAACTCCTTTGAAGTTGGCAGTAGTAAATGAAGTCTTTCTTCGATAATTGCAGGATGGTGGAGATGATGATTAATAGAGGATTGGCAAAGTATAGTGGTGGGCAAAATATAGTGGTGGGCAAAGTAGTGGGGAGCAAAGTAGTGGAAGATAAAAAAATAATAATAATGTAGTGTAGGATTAATGATGTATTTTCTATGTCTCGGTGATTCTGTAACTGTAATAAAATACTGGCTTCGATTCTGCTTGATACTGTATTTACATAAATCTCGATTTCGACATGTGATATCTCTCTAAAATCGATAAGTTATAAAATGAATTTAAATTAAATCCGTAGATTTAATTCGTTCGTTGTTCTGATATCTAAATTAAATCCGCAGATTTAATTAACTTCTTGAGTCGGAAATAACTCACGACCTAAGTAAAAATAAAATAAAATTCCATCTCGCTTAAATAAATAACGTGACTTTGCTAAGTCAGTTATAACTCTGAAATAATATCATTGACTGCTTTAACAATATAAATTCAGGATCATAAGCTGAATTTATATCAGGATAATAACCGTTTTCATTTACTGATGAACAAAAATAAACACTCATTACTGGATTTAAAATATATAAAAGAGCGGGTCACTACAAAAAATCTCTATAATCTAGAGTAGACGAAATGAATAAAAAAAATTAGAAGCGAAAGTTATTTCCAAAAATAATAAAGTGATTTTTTGCAAAAAAAATATTACTTACTATTTTTTTTAAAGTGACTATGTTTTTATATATAGATGTATAGATTTGAGCATATTATGACGAACATAGCCCTTTTTAATATGGAGCGAAAGAATTGTTTGAGTTATGTATTATTAGACCCAATAAGTAACTGACATCAAATCACAATAAGTAACTGACATCAAATCAGGTAGTGAAACATTAATTATTACATTTTTTTTATAAGTAATAAGACCAAAAAAAAAAAATTATAACACTGACATCAAATCTGATTTTAAAAAAAAAGATCAAATCTTAATCAAACTCTTAATGCATATTCCTTTTCTTATTTTTTAAATATTTTATCTTATTTAGTTTAGGTTTCCTACTTGTGTTAGAATAGTTTAAGGTTTGTTTCGACCTTTAAATCTGGAAGGACCGGAACGCATCTGAGTGCCTAATAAATATCTGATGTATATCTCTTTTTTATTTTTAATATTTTATCCTATTTAGTTTTAGTTTCCTAATTGCTTTAGAATAGTTTCGCGTTTGTTTCAACCTTTAAATACGGTGATTTGATGCATTCTGATTATATTATATTTAGAAATAAAATTATCATGTTTTCTTTAGTACGAAGGGTGTTTATCATCTGCGTGGGAGCTATGGATAGCAAACACAACAAACTAAATACTGCTTAGACTTTTGGTGAAATCTCTTTTGAGATTCCAATGCGTATTCATTCAACTATATAATTTAGTATATCTATTGTTTGAGTCATGTATAAAGTTTTTTAGGGAAGAATTCAATGTTATTAAATTGGTTGAAACAAATTGGCATATGGCATCAATTTTTTAAATGATTGTTTAGCCATTCTGATTGAGAGAGTGAAAAAGGGTAAAGGTAGAATTTATTTAATTGGTTAGAGAAAATTTGGATTGAGAGAGTGAAAAAGGGTAAAGGTAGAATTTATTTAATTGGTTAGAGAAAATTTGGAAAAATTGGTTGTGGACGTTTGTGCACTTGGGAATTTGGGTGGGAGGATTATAGTTTACTAACTTAATTTTTCTTCCATTCACTTCTTACTTAATTACAAACATACAAGCCATATTTATACACTTATCATGTCGGTGAATATGTAGCACCGACCTTGCTTTGTGGCTAATATTATGTCTTCTAGCATTTTCTATAATTCTCTATGATCTTCATATATGCTTAGATTTTTTTTTTCTCCATCACACATGCACTATCTAGAACTTTCTCTAATTATCTTTCAATTCTTGTATCTAGATATTTCTTAACAAAATATCTATTACAAAATATTCAATTTTATTTAATTTTAGAAATCAAGTTTATATTCCAACAGTTTTTACATGATTCAAATGATATTAAAATTCTGAGTATGTTTTTACATGGTTTGAATGAATAATATGAATTGTGGTTTGAAGATGATCGATCCATAAAATACATCAAATCTTTTGTTTGAGTTATGTATGGTTCGAAACCCTTTCATTTGAGCATTTTCTTTTGCGATTTTTCTTTCATAATTTATTTTTCACTTCCTTTTCTTGGATTTTGTCTATTTATTTATTTATTTTTTCACTCTTTCTCTATTCCTTTATAAATAAAATTTATAATAAAATCTACAAAGCTTTATGCCCAATTTTCCTTTTTTTGCATCTTTTATCTCTTTGTTCCCAATTTCTCTTTATTATTAAGATTTGGTCATAGTAAATATGATTTTTATTAAGCATATAGAAAAGTTTAATAGAAAATATAATTTTTTATAATAGTAGATATGATTTTTCATAATAGTAAGCTTTTAGAATTACTTAATAAAAAATATGATTTTTAATAATAGCAGATATAGGATTACTTAATAGAATTACACTTTTGTTCTATTTTTAAATTTTTTACATTTTTTTTTGTTTTTTTTTCACAATTTCTATTTTCAGAAGTATAGGACATTAAGGAGTACTACTTAACAGAAGTATGACTTCATTTACTAAAAAATTACTTTTGCTCGTCTCAAATATTAATTAAGAAAAATATGACTTATTCTAATAAAAAATATTACATATTAACAAATATCAAATACTCCCTCCGTCCACAATTTAGCCATACCTGCCTTTAAAAATCTGTTCACAATTTAATGTCCTATTCTGCTTTTTGTACCCTTTTACCCTCCTTTTTTATTTAAAATTACTACCCTTTGTCATTAATTATCACTTCTCATTTTTTAACCCACTTAATTATAGAATTAAGTATTTCCTTAATTAATTCACTAACACTAACTAATTCCAAGACTATTAAAAATCGGCACTTCATTTATGCCTATTTAATTTATTGATGTCTATGGTTTCTAGATCTATTTAATTTAAAAATCGGCACTTCGTTTTTCTATGCTTAATTTCATGTTCTAGAGAATTTCATCCGATCTTCATCTTCCTCTCTCTTGAATTAATCCTAGATCTACCATTTCTCTCTTCGTCTCTCTCTCTCTGGAACTAACCCTAGATCTGTATCGTCTCTCTATTCGTCTTTCTTTCTCTGAAAAAAACCCTAGATCTATAGCCTCTCTGTTCATCTGCCTCTCTCTCTTACTCAATGAATCTATCAGAGACAAAACCATCCATCTTCGATGGAGGATATAGCGCTATATCAAATATTGCTTTTGCTCATATCAAATATTATTTAAAAGAAATATTAATTACTTTTGCTCATATTAATTATTACTTTTGCCTATATCAAATACTCATTCCGTACCACGAATCTTGACATGTTTGGTTTCGGCACGAGAATTAAAGAGTTGTAGATTAGTATTTTAAGTGTGTAATTAATAAAATATAAAAGTGATAAAGTAGGAGAGAGAAGATAATAATTATTACCTTATTTGAAAATGTGTCAAGATTCGTAGGACGGCCCAAAAAGGAAAACGTGTCAAGATTCGTGGGGACGGAGGAAGTATTATTTTACTCATATCAAATAACAAATATTAAATATTAGTTTTTTTAATAACAAATAGTATTACTTTTGTTCATATTAAATACTCTTTTCGTCCCACTAAAAATGGCCGGCATTATATATGGTCGTCCCACTATATAACCAATCCAATAACATTGTCATATTTTCTTTGGTACGTGGAGTGTTTGTGATTTGCGTGTGAGCTATGGATTAGCAAACGCAACAAATTATCTCTCCTTTTTCTTCCTCCAGCAATCATAGAATAAAGGGTTAATTTGGTATAAATACACCAACTTTCCCCGATTTTGAAATTAGACACGGGCTTTAAAATCTTCCTGACAATACACAACCTTTGCACCCATTTTTAATTTTGGCCCGCCTAAATTTTCCGATCAAATACGTGGCAATACTGATCCGACGTGTACATTTGTCATCCAACCTGTACATTGACAATAATGACATGGCTTTTTTTAATTCCAAAACGTGCACATTTTGGGAAAAACCCTAGAAACGTTGTCGTCTTGTATCCATTCGTTGATTTCCTAATTAGGGTTGCGAAAAAAACTGAAACTTGAAGAAATCGTCGAGGAAGGTCGAAGATGGCAGATAGGTAAGTGAAATTTGCAAATGTATGAAATTTAATGAATTTAGTGTGTGAATAAGTTGATTTAGCTGTGTCTTTTCTTGTATTGTTAATTTTGCAGTTCGTTTAGAATGTTTATACAACATGGTGGGCGATTTCATGAAACTAATACTGGGGGTGAACAATATTATGGTGGAAAAACTGAGTGTCGTAGTGGGTTAGATACTGATTTCTTTGGCTACTTCGATTTAATTGACGAAGTTAAAAAGTTAGGATATGAGTCATGGGAAAATATTTGGTGTAAGGAGCTGGATTCAAATGCTTTTAGCTTACTTGAGGACGACAATGATGTTCTTTCTATGTTAAGTCAGTTGACTCCAAATCGTAGACATATTAGAGTATATGTTGAGGGTGATAAGAAGCCTGCATTGTCAATTGGAGAGGGTAATATGGTTGTTGGAGAAGAAACTGCTCATAAATTGGGTGCAACTCATGAAGCAAGCCCTGAGGTGCAGCGACCTACAAAGAAGTCTAAGGGTAAGGAGAAATTAACTGATAATGTTAAGGGTAAGGGTAAGGAGAAGGTGGTAGAGACTGTAAGAGAGACTGTCAATGAAAAAGTTAGGGATAAATTTAGTGATAAACACACTAAGAAGGTTACTAAGAAGGTTAGTGAAAGCATTGATGAACTGATGACTGAAAAAATTACTGAGAAGGTTAATGAAAAGGAGAGTGAGAAGGTTAGTGAGAGGCAAGTTGATAGAGTCACTGAAAGTGAGAGAGTCCAACTGAATGATCAGGTCAGTGAGGAAGAAAGTGATGATGATTATGTTCCTAGAGATGGGGAGGAAACTGAAGATAGCTTAAGTGATAGAGAGTTAGCTGATGAGGATGAGGAATACATGTCAAGCCGTAGGGATATTAGAATTGACAGAGACACCTTTAATGATATTGGAAGATGCATTGCCGCAACAATTGATGATGAGGCAGTGGATGACCAAGCTTTGGCTATATCTGAGTATGAGGATAGTACAGATGGAAATTGCCCCTATGAAAGTGATGAAGAGTCTGATGGTGAAAAAAACAGGGTGAGGAAGGTTACTTATGATCCAAGATGTGATCATAAAAGATTGGAGATTGAACTAGGAATGAGATTTGCAAGTGGGAAACAGTGCAGGGATGCTTTGACAACCAAAGCAATTTGTGAGGGATGGAATCTGCATTTTAGTAGGGTGGGTAGTAGAAAATGTGAGGCAAGATGTGAGGATCCTTGCAATTGGAGATGCTATGGCAGTGTGGTTGAGAAAGAGGGAACTTTCGTGATCAAATATCTTACATCAAAGCCTCATACATGTAGAAGAAGAAGAGATAACTTACTAGTGAGTTCAAATTGGATAGCAAGACAGTATTTGAATGTCTTTAGGATGAGGCAGAATTTTACAATTGATGATTTGAGGGCTGATATTTGTGAGAGATATGGCACAGAACCGAAGGCAAACAGATTGTACAAAGCAAAATCACTTGCTTTGGAAACATTGAGGGGTTCAGTGACTGCTCATTATGCCAAATTGAGGAGTTACTTGGCTGAAATGATGACCAGTGATCCAGAGGGGAAATTTGAGCTATTATGCAGCGAAGGAGCTATCTTTAGAGGGCTGTACATTGGTTTCAGCTCATTGGTGAAAGGGTTCAAAGCTGGGTGTAGACCAATAATAGGACTAGATGGATGTTTTCTGAAAACACATCTAGGTGGGATTTTGCTTTGTGCTGTGAGTAAAGATGGTAATAATCAGATGTATCCATTGGCTTGGGCTGTTGTGGAGGTGGAGAATGAAGAAAACTGGAAGTGGTTCATTGAAAGACTGATGGAGCAGTTGGGGACAGAACAAGGTGGAGGTTACACCTTCATTTCTGACCAACAAAAGGTGAGATTTGCTTAAATTTTTTTGTGCCAGATATCATTTCACTACCATATTTGAGATTTGTATCTAACATATTTTACATGTAGGGACTGACAAAATCATTGGCAGATTTAGCACCTATGGTCGAGCATAGGAATTGTGCTAGACATGCCTATGCAAACTGGAACAAGAAGAATAAAGGCATTCATTTGAAGAACATGTTTTGGAGTTGTGTAAGAAGTACATATTTGGAGGAGTGGCAGATGGCAGTTGATGAAATGAGGAAGGAGAATGAGCAAGCCTATCTTGACTTCATGGAGAGAGAACCGGCCAAATTCTGTAAGGCTTTCATTAGTACCCATTGTAAATGTGATATGGTTGATAATAACATAAGTGAAACTTTTAATGGGTACATAGTTAAGTCTAGAGGAAAGCATATTATTACTATGTGTGAGGAAATAAGATGTTATGTGATGGAGAGGCAGTATAAGAAGCTTAGTGAGGCTGGCTCTATGAAAGATACTATGTGTTTTAGAATTAGGAAGACTGTTGAGGAGTTGAAGTTCAAAAGTAGGTACTGTGATGTTCATCCAGCTGTTGGTGGTTTATACGAGGTGCATCTTTATGATGATAAGTTCATTGTTAGTCTTGAGGAAAAGGTGTGTAGTTGTAGATCATGGGAGTTAAGTGGGATCCCATGTCTTCATGCTACTGCTGCAATCATGTACATGAAAGAGGGGGTGGAGGAATATGTGCATGATTACTACAGCATTGAGAGGTATAAGAGAGCTTATGAGAATGGAATCAAACCTTTAAGAGGTGAGAAGATGTGGCCTCATGCAGAGGGTTGGCCTGTTCAGCCACCTGCATTTTCAAAGAGGGCAGGAAGGCCAAAAAAAAAGAGGGTTAGAGAACATAACGAGAAACAGCCCACCAACCCAAACAAATTGAGAAGATTTGGGCTTGTAATGACATGTAAGAACTGTTGGCAGAAGGGGCACAATACAAGAGGATGCAAGAATGAGAAGTGTGATCCACCAGCCAAGGAAAAGGTAATGTACACTATCTTGTATCTTGATAAGTATAACACTACCTAATATTGTAATCTATATTTAATACAGAGAAGAAGAGGCAGACCAGCAAAAGCTCATTCAGAGGCTCAATCAAGCCAAGTAACTGGAACAGAGACTAGCTCTCTTACAAATGCATCCTCTGCCCCAAATCCTCCTAATCCTCGAGCTCCCACATCACTCCCACTCCAAGTTAAGAAAACAATTGCAAAGGAGAGAGCACTTGCTAGGAAAGGAATTGGCACGATGGTTACAGAGTCATGGAACATCTATTTCAGGGTAATGATTAAAGGATTAAGACTTACTCTTCAACTTACTATAAAACAAGATCTAATTGGGCTGCTATTCACAGGGTTCTAGCAATCAAAAAGGTTCAAAATTCATCAATCCAAGGAAGGTATCTGAGCTCCCAAACACTCAAGAAAGCGGGAATGATGGAGTGTAATGGAGTAAAGAGAACTCAAGCAAGTGTAATAGATGGTCTAGGCATCAACAATGATAAAAATTATGGTTTAGTAATCCATGTATTATTATGATATTTGAGACAACTTTTTCATTTGTTGTAAGAATTCTGGTACAATGTGATTGAATCTAATTTCCAATCAATTTGTGTTATGTATCCAACTGTGTCATTACTTCCATTTTATCAACCTTATTCACTTTAATCAGCAAACACCATTTGAATCATCTAATTTGATTCAAAATCTGCAAATTCATAAGTAGAACCACCATTTGAATTATCATTTAGCCATTGAAAATTGTTGCATATAGTACAACTACAAGCCATTGCTTCCAACTACAAGCTTACTACAACTACTACCATTCATTCCAACTACAAGTTAAGGTTTTTTTACATTCCAGAAACCAATAACCCTAACCAACTATCACGATAAGCAAAATCAACAGGAGCATAGCCAATGTCACCATCTTCTCCAGCCACCAACGCCTTGATTTCAAGGCAGCCAATTCCTCCTCCAATTCGTGATTCAGAACAGTCATATCTCCAGCTTTGCCCCAAGCCTCCTCCTCCTCCTCCTTTGCCTGCCTAGCCAAGCAAGTTTGGATGCGGAGTTGCTCGTGGGCCTCATCCCTCTCCCTTTTCAGTTTAGCAATGTAGTTTCGTTGAAGTATGGTTGGCCTTGCATCGATCCATTGGAAGAAATCACATCTTCCATCCTATGTAAAGAACCCTAGGTCAAATATTGTAGAGACACAAAAATGAAAAGGAAGAAAATTCAGGTATTAAACTACCGGGCCTAGGGAACATCCGTAGTATCTCATGGCTGGATTTGCGTCCGACCAGGAGATCTTGCTGGCAGCTTCGATCTTGTGGACGCAAAGTGGAGGTGGAGGAGATGATTCCATTCTCAAAATTTTTCCAGTCGCAAATGAGGAATTAGGGCTCAACCATTTAAATTAGAATTTGAAAAATAACTAAAACGACGTCGTTTGAGTGTGTCTTAAACGGTGTAGTTTCATTCACCTGAGGTTGGTGCCACGTTGGATTTTCCGATTGCCACGTAAGAAGAAATTTAGTCGGAAAATTTAGGCGGGCCCAAATTAAAAATGGGTGCAAAGGTTGTGTATTGTCAGGAAGATTTTAAAGCTCGTGTCTAATTTCAAAATCGTAGAAAGTTGGTGTATTTATAACAAATTAACCCTAGAATAAATATTAATTATCTCTCCTTTTTCTTCCTCCAGCAGTCATAGAATAAATATTGGTTAGACTTGTGGTGAAATCTCTGTTGAGATTCCGATGCGTTTCGAAATCATGGCGTTGTTTGATTGAGAGAGACCGATTCATCAAAAACCACCTCCAACTCCAAACCTCATAAAAAAACGCATCTTTTGCCCATCACAGGCTTCTTCTTCTTCTCTCGTACGAGGAGTTCGAGTTCGTTCATATTGTGGGTTGCTGTAATGGGCTGGTCTATTGCTGGAGTAATTTCGGTAATCTCGAGAGAGGGTATTTTATATTGTGGAATCCTGCCACCAGGTATTTACCGGAACTGGAGTTGAAAATAGAGGGTTGGCTCTGCTCCATTGGCAGTTGTGGGTTCGATTGGGACGAATCGAGTGCTGCACACAAGGTGTATCATGGTTGGGATCGGATGGTTGAACTTTATAGCTCCAAAACGAATTCATGGAAACCAAACCAGTAATTGAGTTCATTGACTTCGATTTCAAATACAACTTTCCTGACTTTGTGAGCGGGAAGCTTCACTGCCTGAGGAGGAGCACAAATTACGACATTGTTACCTTCGACTATATCTATTGTTTAACTCATGTATATACTAGTTTTTTAGGGAAGAATTCAAGTTGATTCTTTTGATTGCTACTGCAAGTGTAATGAGAATGTTTTGCAAAATGACTTATGACAAGAATAAGTTGAGAAATAGTATGAGTGATCCATATTTTAAATGATTGTTTAGTCATTCTGATTGAGTGAGTGAAAAAGGGTAATGGTCATATTTTGAAATAAAAATAACAAATTTACTTCTAATTGGATCATCAAGAACAGAAAAAAAAAAAAGTGCTTAATTCAAGAATGAAGCTCAAGTATTACATCAAGAACTGATTCCTCCAGAATGTAGTCTGAGATATGAAGGATGATGTGGTCTGTTTCGGGCCGAACATCGGGCCGTGATCGAGGGCCCGATAAATCTTTTGCAACAAGCTGATCCAAGGTCCTCCTCTGTGTCCGAGGAAGCAGGTAGAACTCAGCATCTCTCATGATCTCATCAACTACAGCTTCTTCCAGTGGGGAAAAGCAGATTCTTGGCTTTGCATATGCTGGCCAATATGGGGATAGGAAATGGGATCGCTGCATTTCGAGCAGGACCTCGTTCATGTGGTCGAAGAGAAGCCTTGTGTCGAGATGCAGAAACAGGGCTTGATCGAACAAGGATGGATGAAGCAGATGCTCAGACAGAAGCCTCATTGCTGAGAGCTGATCCCAGTTTAGGCAAGAAGCTTCTAGTATCAAACGCACGTAGTTGGAGATCGTGTAGTCTTGATCGTGCCTGCACGGATCAGATTTTGGCGGCGTGTCTTGTGAGGATGATGCTGTGTTGGGCTCTTCAAAGTGGAGGCGACGCGGTTTTAGTGTATGGTTCGAGTGTTCTGCAAAGAACTGGTCAAGGACTGAAACAGGGCTTTGGTATTCTTCTTGATTGTCATTGCTGTCACACATGTCTAATGTAGGGCTAGATGGGAAATCATCTGCTGCATTTGAAAATGAGGCCTCATTCTCTGAAATTGAATCCTGCAATGATGAATTTTTGTTTGAGAACAATGGTGCAAATTGATTGATGATGGACTATGCACTAGTAAGGAGATGAAGCTGCACTTTACCATTATGGAATGCATTAGCTTGATTTCGGCAGCTCTTTCTGCACTGCTGATCATTGCATCTTCTGAACGATGAACGTCGTCTGTGGAAACACGAGAAAACTGATTCAAGAAACGCCCGTAGGCTGATCAGAATATGCACCAAGAGGATATAGGATATGACCTACCATGAAACTTGATGTTTCGAGTTGGAGTGATCCTTGCTTCATCTGCTTCTTCATCGGTGGTTGGAACGAGAGAGGAGCTCGTCTCTGTTGTTGCCACACTACCCGTTGTGAGGCCATCAAATGGTGCAACGTCTCTGCTTGCTCTCGCTGGGCTCAGATAAACACTCTGTCTAAAAGGACTGATCAAACTCACTTGTGCAGAGCCAGAGAAGTATTGGCTTTCCCTTCTTGGGCTAAAACACGAGTCCTTTTCTAGTGAAGACATAACCCTCCATGGACTCGTTGCAGCAACATCAACTAGGTCGCTTGAGACGTCTATTTTCTTGCGCGCTGTTTCAGCCTCTCCGGCCACGAGAGGCTCCTTCTCCACCTTGATGAGGCCTTGTTTCTTGCCTGGCTTCTCCTTTGCCTTTGCATTAGTAGTGGAACTCAAAGGCTCCCTAGTTTCCACTCCACTATAAATACAACCATGAAACCTAAACCTAGGCAACTGGTCTGCATCTTTTCTTCTGCTGCTTCCAAATGTATGCTTCAGTTTCCTCTTTATCTCTCTCAATGTCTTCACCCTCGATCCACCACCAGGCTGCCCCGACGAGCAGTGACAGGCGAATCTCCCCGAATCTTGCCTCTTTTGGAGCTCAGCCTTGAGAGTTAGTGCTGTATTGGATTTGGGACATGTTTGTTTGTCACTTTCCAGATTCTTGATGCAGTTCTGAGGTTCAGACAAGAACAAGAAGTCCTTGTCCGAACTCAGAACTTGCAATGCATCAGAGAAAGGTTTGGACTCGAATCTTGACCCGACCGCTGCCTTGTTTGAAGGCGTTTCTGATGGAGGTGGAGGGCGTCTGTGGGTCGAGCTCGTTGTGTCATTCGACTGACACATACACGCTCTCGGGCTAGCCTTCGTTGCTGCCATCGGATGAACAACGAGTTGAGGATCGGTCCTGTCTTTGTTTCTCTGCTGCAGAATGTGTGCATCTTCTCGAGTTAGACCCTTCAAGCTTCTATCACTAGCATTAGCTCTACTACTTGTTGCAAACTCTGCTTCATACTGATTGCAAAAACCATACAAAATGCAACCATAAGATTTTGGTATAAAGAGCTCAATAAGGCTTTCAAAACCATCACCACATACATGATGCAAGTTATTCCAAGTTGTAACTTTAAAAAACTTCAAATATTACATGCACTTAATTATCTACCCATTGTTCACTTAATAGCCCGAGTCAAATTTTCGTTCGTTTTTCAGCATTTCAGACTGTTTGTAGGCATATATAGTTGGTTTTTATGTCTATTTCTTGAAGACACATACCGGAAATTTAGACTATGTCGAAAATTTTGACTCTGGCTATTAAGTGGACAAAATAGACAAGTACAAGCTATAATTGTAACACTTTCAAGTTCGGACTAAAAAATCACCATGTCAGACTATGATTTAATTAAGAATAATCCTATATCTAACTACCTATATGCTTACTTGAATTTTTCGACATTCTTCATCAAAGCTGGTGCGATGATCTTCTGAAATATACATATGGGAATCAATCAATAAGAATCAAGTGATGCTAGAAAGAATCTTGAATCATCAGCATTGGCTAGCAATAATTAATTAATCACATTAATGTAGGATTCTCACCTATCATTGCAATCATCTCATGAGAAGAGGCCCAGCCATTTTGGGAGTCAAGAATATAATACAATGGATGCATACACTTGAATTCACTCACTTCTTCACACTTCATCAACCTCAGCAACTGCAAAAAACACAACATGAAAAATAACACAAACCCTACTAGATATGATGTTTCTTTTCATACATGAACTAAAGCACAAGCTCTCAAACCTGTGGAAAGCAGAGAAATGAAGCTGCATAAGCTCTCCTTTTTTTTGTATGAATTTTCGTGAATCTTGTGAGACACACCTTGATAGAAAAGAAACCCAAGAAACTATATATGCATTCTTGCAAGTAACCAAACAAGAATAATATATTGGTTTGGGGGGTGGTTTGGATGGGGTAGCTGCAGTTGGGTTTGTGAGATTGGAAAGTTTGTTTGTATGCAGAGATTTGGTATTACTAGAAGCAGGCATTTATTTGTGAAGGGTGTGACATTTGTGAGAGTGGCCACCATGAGCAAACAAATATTTGGCTAAGTGTTTGATTTTGGTTCAACCACTATAAATCCTTCAAAATTAAGGTAGTTGTAGTTGTCTTGCTTTTTGTCTTCCTTCACATTTCATTTACATGGACAAAACACTTGTGACTATATTGACCTACTATTGCTTACCATATGCGCAGTGGCAAACATGATGCCTACGTGGTGTCACATCCAACTATTATTGTTTAGTGTTGATTGCTATATATCACTATAGATTCTAACCATGGTAAAATGTAAATTATTGATGGCTCTTGTATATATATGTAGCTAGTAAGGATTATAAGCAAATAAAAACTTTATAGCTCAATTAAAAAAAAAAGTTATTTTGAGCTGCTAATTAATTGCACTTAACTTATAAAGTAACTACACTGGACTCGTGGCATTAACCTCGAATCTCATGGGGGGGGGGGGGGGGGATATTTTACTTATACTTTCTCGTCCCTGAAATGGGTATAGATCGATTTGATAATTACATGAATATTAAAAAATTAATTCGAACGTGTGTGAGTGGAATAAAGGTTCCACTTTTATTATGAGTAATTGTGTGGGGTATACTTATCAATAGGGCTGGCAAATCGTGCGGGTCGGGTCGACCTGATATCGATCCGACCTGATAAGGCCAAACCCGAACCCGACCTGATAAGGGAATGCTCGAACCCAACCCGAACCCGACCTGATACACCTAAACCCGAACCCGACTTGATACATCTAAACCCGAACCCGACACGAACCCGATATCAACACGATTTGAACCGGGTTGACACGACACGATAGCGACACGATCTGATAACAACCTGATAACAACACTATTTGAATTGAGTTGACACGATAAAATAACAACACGATCCGATTACGACCTAATAATAACACGAATTTGATTTGATTAATTCACAACAACAACAACAACAACAACAACAACAACAACAATAATAATAATAATAATAATAATAATAATAATAATAATAATAATAATAATAATAATAATAATAATAATAATAATAATAATAATACAAGATTCGTCACATATGCTCAACATATCCAATCGACATAGGAGGAATTTAGAATGAGACATAAAAGTACAACAACAACAACAACAACAACAACAACAACAACAACAACAATAATAATAATAATAATAATAATAATAATAATAATAATAATAATAATAATAATAATAATAATAATAATAATAATAATAATAATAATAATACAAGATTCGTCACATATGCTCAACATATCCAATCGACATAGGAGGAATTTAGAATGAGACATAAAAGTATAATAAAAGAAACAATAGTTAAAAAATGGAAGATATTGAAACTCTAAACTAAACTAAAGTGAAGATAAACTTGGGTGTGCGGCGGAAGTTGGAAGAATGGAAGATATTGAAACCCTAAACTGAAGTGAAGATAAAAAATTAGAAATCAAAAATTAAAAAATTAAAATAAATATTTAATAAAAATAATAATATCACTATCGGGTTACCTGAATCCGACCCGACCCGAACCCAACCCGAACCCGACCCGAAATTATCAGGTCGACCCGATAAGGACCCAAACCTTATCATGCGTGTTACTGACCCATTAATTTCGTGCGATTTCGTGTCGTGTTTTCGTGTCGTGTCAAAAAATTTCAGTCCTACTTATCAAACAGAAAATGTGTACGTATTTAAGAAATATGTCAAAAAAGGTAATATGAGTACTTATTTTAACAATGAAGAAAGTAGTTCTTTCTTCTGTTTACTTTATAATTTAAGTGCAATTACTCTATAGATTTAATTTAATTAGTGCAGTCACTTTATATGTTTAGTTTAATTGTTATTTTATAAGTTAAGTACAAGAAATTTATAGTTTTTATGAAATTTAAAATTTTACTATAACTTAACTCTATGTAATAATATATACATGAGTGATTTATTTAGTAGAATAATTGAATTAATTTGTCGCTGAATATCAAGAATTTAAATTCTTAGTATCTCTACAGGTTAAATTCGTTTCATGTGATATGGATGTTGTACGATTTTACCCTTATTGTGTGGTTTGCAATTGCAGCTATAGTTGTGCACAAATAATTATTGTCGCGAATGAAAACCTCTTTGTATAAGATCATATATAGTTTGACATCATCATCAAGAGAGAGTGGATTTTAGAATATTTCGAATTTAACTCTTCATAAATCAAGTCCATCACACAATACAAGGGTTATTCCTAGTAAGCCGCGGAGTCAGACTCGATAATGGTAAAGATAAAATTGTACTTATTATATTTTTTATGATATATTTATAAAATTATAAAAATACCTATGTTCTTTTTAAAAATATATCTCATAGAGGTCCAATTATGCATCTGCCCACCCCCCTAGCTCTGCCCACCCCCCTAGCTCTGCCCATGTATGTACCTAGTGAAAATGGTCTCACTTGTGTTATTTGTAAGCATGCAATGACGTGTAATATATATAGGGTTGATTTTCTACAAATATTATGAACTTTGCACTTAACTTAATTATACAGTAACTTCACTTAATGTATACACGTGTATCTATATAATATATCCAGATGAAGTAAAATATGAAACATGTATATATACAAATGACTACATATGAATATATATATATATATAGGTTTCAATACGGCTAGACCAAGTGGCGTGGAACACCACTTCATCTCTTTCTGTCATCAAGGTAGAGGTAAGAGATGCCGCAAAATCCTTAAAGCTTTGTGGATGTGTGTTATTTGGCTCATCTGGAAAAAAAGAAACGAAAGCAGATTCGAAGATAAATTTTGTGAAGTCAAAAACCTTGTTCTGGAAGCTAAAGTCAGACTATGGAGCTGGCTTTCTTCGTTTAAAATGTTGAAAGATGGGATTTGCCTCGACCTCTGGTGTTCTCCGGATTTCTCTCTGGCCCCCTGCTTATCTGTCTAGTTTCTGCTAGATTGTTTTCGCCACACACTATTCTGCCATCTTGGGGTTTGGATGTCGTCTTTCATCTCTCCGTTTAACTTCGGTTCTCTTTTTTTTTCTTCATTTGGCTGTTTTTGGGGAGGTTGCTGGATACAGTCCGTGCTCCACCTTTTCTGTTTCTTGTTTCTCTTCTTTTTCTTGTGGCCTCTTGTGGTACCTCTGGTGCCATTTTGATTTAATACAACTTCTCTTTTCCGATCAAAAAAAAAATATATATATATATAGGTTGCGGTTATAGTAAGAACCACAATTATCGTGAGAACATAAGAACCAATAAAATTATTGCATCTGCTATACAAATTAATGCATCCGCTATTAAATTTAATGCATTCGAAAAAAAATAATTTTTTGCTCCCTTCAGGATTCGAACCCAGCATCTACATCCATCCACCAAGATAATGCATCCACCGTAGATCTTGATGATCGAATGGCTTAAAATGGTTCTCCGTTCTTATTTTATTAGTGGTTCTTATTTGAACCTCTCCCTATATATATATATATATATATATATATATATATATATATATATATATATTAGGAAATATCAATTTTTTTAAAAAAAAGTCAATAATAATTTTTCATTTTTTCCCTTGGTGACGTTAACCTTCGACCTATTGATTAGAGGGGAAATATCTTACCAACTTGTCCCCTTGGGATGGCCTAGTGGTTGGGGTGGTTGCCTGTTGTCCAAGAGGTCACGCGTTCGAATACTCTCGGCCACAATAACCACTAGGTGGGGTGTGTGTGGTTTGTATTATTTATAATGTAATTTCATCAAAAAAAAAATATCTTACCAACTGAATTGCGCTTCATTGTCCTCGACTTAAATGAGCATATGATCAAGATTCAAGATATACAATATATGAGAATGTAATCATTATTACCTTATTTGGAAATGTATCAAGATTCGTGGGACGGCCCAAAAAGAAATACGTGTCAAAATTCGTTGGCCGGAGGAAGTACTAGTTCAAATACATGCATATATATTAGTATTAATTATTTTGGCATTTTGCTCTTGTGACTTAATAACTTCTAACTCTTAAATAGGATCGGTTAAGTTGGCCCGTGAATTGAAGATTGTAGGTAGGACTGCAATTAATGGGCATATAAAATTGTACAATCGTTGCCTTCAAGCTATCAAAATAAAAAACATCATTTCCGGGTCTCCAAAAAAGACATGAAAGTAAATATAATTAACATCATTTTCCTTTTAGCTTTTTGTAGGTTATACTTCGAGTCAATTTATTGGATATCGAGCTAGCCTTATCGGATTACTAGGTTAATTAGTTGGGTGTAAGCTAATTGATTTAAAAAAAAATTAAGATAAAAATTTTCAACTCTAACTCTAAACGTTCAGGTTTCGAGCTAGTTCATTGGACTAGTCGGTTCAAAAATTTATTAAAAAAAATTAATTAATATATTTCTCTTGACAATATTATATTTGTAATAAACAAATACACACGCGTATAAATAAGTAACATTTCAATATCGACTTACATAATAACTAATATGCAATTCTTAGATATATAAAGATGCATATTTTTGTTAAATATTGAATTAAAATACAAAGAAGTGAAATGATGAGTATAACTTTCTAATATTGAATGTAAATGCATTTCACAAACATTTGAAAAAAATATCTTATTATACTAATTTTCAAAAACAAAGTAATAAGTTGAAAATCAAATAACGAGAAATTTTTTATATAATCAAATGAATATATTATTTTCGGGTCGACCCTATAGAGTTTCAGGTTATTTTTGGACTAATTCTATTGGGTGTCGATCTATTCGGATACAGACTATTTGGACTATAATTTTATTGGATTAACGGATTAATTGGACCGGCCCATGGGCTGAATTTACATCCAAGTTATACAAATATAATAGGTATATATTGAGCGTATATACAATTTAATAAAGAAAATGATCGATGAAATTAAACTCTCAGTGATGCATTTTTAATGCTTATGATAGTTTACGTTATTAATTTTTAATGTTTTTTTTAGAAAATATCTTTAACTCATTTCTATTTTACAAACTTCAAAGTTTATAATTTTTTTTATTTACACCATATATGATGGATTACAGAATTCGACTGTGAAATGATTAATTCGGAGATGTGATTTATCATTTTGTTAGCAATCTCACATAATTTAAATTTGACGTAATAAAATATTATTAATATTAATTCAACCAAATCAAGATTCACAGAGCCTGCAATGTGAACTACTCTACATAAAAGAAATAAAAGTTTGACTAGTTTGAACATTGAATATAGTAGCTAACATAATTAAGATCAACACTAACTTTATTTAATATCATCAATTACTAAGCATTTTTGTTAGGTGTATTATTAATTACGAGTCTTAATTTTTATGAGTTGGTGATCTCTTCATAGCGAAAATAAGTAAGAAAATTAATAGGGAGTCAAACGTTTTCGGAACCTTATGTGATTCAATTCCAATAATCAATTAAATTTGTATGTTGCTGGACAGCATTAGATTCGAATCTGTAGGGTATTTAACTTCATCGTACCATCTCACTTGTAACATTTAATTTTTAAATATATGCCAAAACTATCAATGTTTTCATGATCTGATACGTTATATCACATGCAATTATATAAATTATTCTATTGTAGTTATTTATATTTTACGGATAATACTTAATATTTATTCTATCATGAATGAGACATGTGGCGGGGTTATAGTGAGGTCTAGTGTCTCAAAGTTTTGTACGTGCCACCATATCCCACTATTTTATTTATTATTTTAATAATATATTATATAAAAATAAAATTTATTAGGTTGATTATACTTAATTTTATTTTAAAAAATAGAAAATTTAAAAAATTATATACCATAACTTTGAATTTATCAACATGTTATTAGTTAATAAAAGTAAAATTAAATAATAAAATAACCCTGATTAATAATCACAAAATTAACTAAAGCGTACAAAATTGAAATCGGAGAAAAAATATGTAAGAAAATAAATAAAATTGAAAGTGGAACACATAGTGGTACAATGAATCTTAAATGGTTATGATTAACCAATCACATTCCACTTTGGAATAAAGACTTTTTGAACATAGTAACACGATCGTTCGGAGATCGAGATAATCTCCGGCAGCCGACTTCCCGTTCTGAACCAGATCTCTCTCTCTCTCGGAGGGGGGAGGTCGCCGCTCGCGCCGCACATCTCTCTCTCTCTAGGAGGGGGGAGGTCGCCGCTCGCGCCGCTGCTGTCAAGGAGGAGGTCGCCGCGCCGCTGTACCAGATCTGAACCAGCGCCGCTGCCACCGCGCGCCGCCCCCGCCCCAGCCGTGCGCCCCAGCCACGCGCCCTGCCGCCGCCGCCGAAGACCGGCGAAGCCGGCGTCCGGTCCAGATCCATCAGCAGCGTCGCTGGTCGAAGAGATCCAGCAGCAGCAGCAGCGCGGGCCATCCGATCGCTGTCACCGCTGCTGCCCGTGGAAATCGCTGCTGTCCGATTGCAGATCCAGACGACGCTCCCAGCTGTTGCAGATGATGCTAGACCTCTGATTGAGGCGGGCTGCTGGATCCGGCGACTCCTTTGTCGAGTCGGATCCCGTCGGAGGTAGAGTTGGTGGCTGTTGACTGGTGGCTGTGTTTCTCTTGTGGCCAAGATCTGGTGGCCCGATCTTTTGGTGGTCCGATCTGGTGGCTAACAAACTTCGGCTCCTTCACCGGTCATGGACCCACCGCAAACTACCTCACGCCGCTGATCTTCCGTCCGTCCAATGGCGTCAAACGGCGGCAATGGCCCCTCGAGCGTTGGTTGGTTCCCGCCGCTGTCTTTGGTTTCCGGTGGAATCAGTTCACCGGGCGACAGAGGGGCGCTCAATCTGCCGGTCGTCTCTACCAATTTTCTCCCAAATACTACTCGTTACTCCTTGGTTGTAGGAGAGCAATCCGAGACCGCTTCTCTGGATCGAAGTTCCGGTGTGGCTGCTCCGCCTGCTGGTGCGTTGCCTGCAGAGCGGATCTTCACCAAACAAACTAAGCAGGCTCAATCTTTTACTACTCTACCAAACCCTGCGATGGACCCCCCGTCTGCTCCGAAGGTCTCAAATCCGCAGTTGGCTGCACAGAAAACTCCACCGCCTTCTCAGGTGGAGACGCCGTCTCCTCTTCGGCTTGGGGGGCCGACCTCGGCTATGCCGCCACTAGAACAGTTCGTAGGGAAGGATCAATCTAAAGCACAACAATCCAGTCGATCTTTTGCGGATACTCTCAAACAGACGAAGGGAAGTCGGCAAGCTGATGTTCCTGCCTTTGACTTCACGGTTCTACAGCCTTCTTTGGTGAAC
The DNA here is from genome assembly GCF_028751815.1 of Salvia miltiorrhiza. Classification (NCBI taxonomy): domain Eukaryota; kingdom Viridiplantae; phylum Streptophyta; class Magnoliopsida; order Lamiales; family Lamiaceae; genus Salvia; species Salvia miltiorrhiza. The sequence continues at coordinate 52,712,409 of NC_080393.1, read as the reverse complement.
GATAAACCCTGTCTTATCATTTCGGAAGGGTTCCATCAACGACAAGTGCGATCATTCTCTCATGCCCTGCATGGCCGGATTATCCTTCGCAAGGGGGATCGTCCTCGTTTTGCTGCTGATTTGCATGTCGAGTTACAGCAGTTATGGAAGTCGGATTTATCTTGGGAAATTATTCCTCTGGGTAAAGGTTACTTCACCCTGAAATTCTCCTCTGCGGAAGATATGGCGCTGGCTTTCGCTAAAAATACATGGAAATTACGTCCGGGCATCTTGCATTTGCAGACTTGGGTCCCAAATTTTGATCCATACAAGGATTCATCCACTAAAGCACAAGTTTGGATTCGTATTTTTAATTTACCTCACGAGTATTGGCATCCGGAGGTACTTTCTGGTATTGCTAGACACGTAGGGGCACCCATTGTTATTGATGGTTTATCTGCTCATGCTTCTGTGGGTCATTTTGCGCGTATTTTGGTTGAGATGGATGTCTCCAAGGCTGTGCCTGATTTTTTTGATGTCAAATGTGGGGATCGGGTTTTTGTTCTCGAATTCGGATATGAAGACCTCCCATATTATTGTCACTCTTGCTGTGTTGTTGGCCATGCTACTACCTCTTGCAGGAGATCTAAAGAGGGGATTTATGATACTGAGGGTCAACCAGCTGGCAAAGGTACTGACCCAGCCCCTGTTCAGCAACATCGCTCCAAATGGAAACAAGTGGATCGTAAACAGGCCTGCTCTGAGGCTTCTCTTCAGATGGTTGTTTATGAGAAGGGTGGACTCCTGACCCCCTCGAATCGTGACTCTGCTCTTGGGGATGACGAGATGGACACCTTCATGGATTCAACAAGGGAGGAAGTCGTTGGTTCCCTAAATCTTGGATCTGATGCTGCGCAGGTGGACCTTCACAACCCCTTTGCTGCTCTAGAGTCGTTGGATGCTGAGGTTCAGTTGGATAATGAGGTTGTCTCTGAACACTCGGTTGGTGATAACAGGGCGGACAAGTCTGTTGGTATGGAGATTGTTCCGGTGATGAATGACAATACCCGACATCCGGTGGAAACTACTATAGTGTCACATACACAGGTTGGTATGGAGATTGTTCCGGTGATGAATGACAATACCCGACATCCGGTGGAAACTACTATAGTGTCACATACACAGGTTGATATTGACACTCTGCATTGTAGTAATACAGACATGGCTTTGACTGTGACGCCAGGAAAGGCGACAATGGAGGATCCCCCCATAATTCGCGGTCGTGGGCGTCCGAAAGGGGCTTCCAAGAAGGGGAAGCCTCTATCAAGAACCGGCTCCGCCGTATAATCAAGAATGGTATGTCAGCGGACAAACAAACAACTGGTCGTGTCGCTGGTGCTGTTTTGCAGGGAGCCGTTCTTGACTCTTCGTCGCCAATGGAGTTCTTGAAAAAAGTGCAACATGCTCATTCTGAAGGTGCGCTTATGCAAAATTTTGTGATACACTCTTCTTCTTCTGACGCTGCTCGTGCTATGTCGACCGTGGTTTCTAAAAGATGGGGAGATATGCTTGACGACGAAGATCCTTTTGATGAGGATGATCCTCTAAATATGTTCTCTTAGTCTTGTTTGTTTTTCGGTTTCTCGTGGCTTCTTGCGGGTGCTTTCACTTGTTTTTGTTCTTTCTATTTTCCTTTTAATAAAATTTCTATTACAGCAGAATCTTAAATGGTTATGAGGGGGAATTCATCCCATTTTATTTTTTACTATCATTGTTATTATTGGAATAATTTATAGTGGGAAAAAAATATTTAACACTCACTTTTAAGAATGTGGACATAACAAATACATACTCTTATAAAAATCTTTAATTTAACACATCCATTTAAACTATTTTATATCTAAAATGTGGATGTCATATTTAAGAAGTGATGGTTCTTGCACGTACAATTCTACAAGAGTTAAAAGTGTAATTGATCAATTATGTTTGCGATTTGATTGAAAGTAAAAGAAAATAAAATACACAATTTTTTTCAAATCAAATTAATGAGAACGTTGTCGTTTCTTATTGCTGCAAAAAGAGTGTATTATTTTTCCAATCTTTTCAAAATTTGGGATTCTTCATAGATTCTACTACAACAATTCAGCCGACGGAATATTTCATCGGCAAACGTAAAAATCCTGTCGGTATTTTGGGTTACCGACGGATAGCCAATGTCCGTAAAAAATTTGTCGGTATTTTTAATTTTAACTATAGGAAAAAAAATTAATTCTATATTTTTCCTACTAAATAGTGTATCTTTGAAATAACTGGCGAGTGCATGTTTACACGTTGTAAGATAGATGAGCCACGTCAACTATTTGGCGCTAGAAATTGGGTTGCATGTACTATTGCAAAAGTTATAACATCGAGTTCAAAATTTTCAAATATTATTGTAAAATTAATGAATTGTTGTGCTAAATACGTGATATCTTCCTTAATACAGGTACTGTTAAGTTTTCACTTATCCCAAAATACTCCCCCCTCTCACAATTTTGTATCTATATTTTCATTTTAGTATGTCTCTCACTTTCATATTCTTTTCTATTTTTAGTAATCCACACGACCCTATATAGATCTCTTACTTCATTCTAATAAAGGTGAAATCTTTATTCCACTCACAACATATTCGATAATTTTATTAAAAATTGTATCATTCTCAAATGAATATTAATTTGTGGAACAAAGAAAGTAAATCACAGTAACAACTAGAAGGACCTTTTCCAAAAAAAAAAAAAAAAAAAACGCCAATTTGAAACATCTCTAAGCCTCTGCGAAAACCCCCTCGTGTAATGATTTTGTTTTATTAGTTTTTGTCCACCAACCAATTATATGGACTATATTTGTGAATCCATATCTACATCTTTTGGACTCATGTTTTTTTAGTTCACATTCCCATGACACGAGTTGTATTCTTTTGAGTTCATATCACATGCATCCATATTATGTGTAAAGGGAGTGGTTATACATACATATATATATCGCACAAAATATGAATTATTTCCATTTTTTAAATTATGAAGATGTATTTATCATTTTGTTGAATGAATTGTGGTACAAGATTTGAAATTATAGGTTTTTTTTTCTTTTAAATTTATCATTTTTCACAACGAATTCACAATGTTTCATCAGAGTGTATTTTATATGATAAATCTTATTTGTATAATAACTCAACCCCATTCTCAAATATGTATTCTTCACATGACAGAAGACGATGCACATAGATACATAAATACTATCGCTTTTTCTTCTACTATTTCGTAAAAAATATTCCTTCCGTTCCATTACAAATGTTCCACCTTCTATAATGAGATGTTCCATTACAAATGTCTCATTCTTTTTTTGGCAACATATTATCTCTATACCTAATGTTTAAATAGTTTCCACCAATTCACTTTTATCTATTAATTACACATTTCTTAATCTTCAATCTTCGTGTCCAAAAATAATGAAACATTTGTAATGGGACGGAGAAAGTAGTATAGAATGAAAAGCAAGGAGATGAGAATTGAACATATAATAATCGCAAAACCAATATTCCTTTTATGATAGAGAACGCCTGTTAAATTCTTGAAAATTTTGACATTTTGTTATTTAAACGGTATTATTTGGCTCATAGTGATATTTAACGTACAACAAAAAAAGCCAATTTGGGAGAATTATGTCTTTTCTTAGGCAATTAAGGCCGTCTACGTCTTCAGCAGCTGGCTTTTGGCTTCTGCTTCTCCAATATTTTGTTCCACCACTTTCTTTTGGGACCATTCCACCTCCTGCATTAACTTCAGTGGGTACGAATCGAATCGAATCGAAAAAATTGATCGAATCACTAATTTTCAGTTGGTTAATGTAGTTTTCAAGGGTGTCTAATTTTTAGTTCGGTTCTAAAATTTAAAAGTATATAGGAATTAATTCGATTTTTAGTTTAGAATTAAATGATTCGTACTCCTTTCATCCATAAAAAAATTCTCATTTATGCTGACATATACACTACAAGAAAACTGGTCGAACACCGACGGAAATCACCGACGGACTATTTTCCGTCGGTAGATACCGACGGATCCCCGACGGACCGTCATCCGGCAACATCGCCGGAGCCGGCATCTATTTCCGATGAAAATACCGACGGAATCACTACCGACGGAATCACTACCGACGGACAATATCCGTCGGTAAATTCGGTATTTTCGATTTTAATAATTATTTTTATTTTTTACCGACGGAATACCGATGGAATCTCTACCGACGGATTAAACTCCGTCGGAAATTTGGATAATTTCGAATTTATTAATTATTTTTATTTTTACCGATGGATTACCGACGGAATTTGTCCGTCGGTAATTTCAATAAATATTATTATTTGTATTTTTATTGTTTTTTTTATTTTTATTTTTATTCTTTTTATTTTAAATTATTTTTAAAATTAGTACCGACGGATAAAGTCCGTCGGTAAATTATTTTTTTATTATTTGATTTTTTATTTTTTATTTTTTTTATTATTTATTATTTATTTTTTTAAATTATTTTAAATTAATTTTCTATATTATTATTATTATTTTTAAATTATTGAAAATATTTTAAAATTGATAGTTATTTTTAGCAATAATATTTTCTCTTTTTAATAAACGATAATATTAATTTTTTTTATTATCTTAAATTCGATCATATATTTACCGTCATTTTTTCGCCGGCACCACAAGTCTTAGATATCATCTCGACATATTCTAAGGTTATGAATAAATGATATTGTATATTGAAATAGAGTTTAAATGAATTAATAGGTGCTAGTTATATCAATAATACGCGTGTTCTCTACTGACGACCACTCGAAAGAAACTTCAAGGTTAAGCGTGCTTGACTCAGAGCACTAGTAAGATGGGTGACCCACTGGGAAGTTGGCCAAATCATATGCAATTAAGTTCAAAATACATTGAAAATACGAAATACTTGTAGAATACGAAGATAGGTTGATAAAAAAAAAAATTAAAATTTAAAAATTAAAAATAATTTACCGACGGAATTTTCCGTCGGTAATCCGTCGGTAAACGCGCCACCTACCACGGCCAACGCCGGCGCCGGAGACTTACCGACGGCGACGTCCGTCGGTAATCCGTCGGTATCCACCGACGGACAGAAAAAATCCGTCGGTAAATCATTTACCGACGAGCGTTTTCACGACGGGTGAAATCCGTCGGTAATCCGTCGGTATCTCCATTTACCGACGGAATTTTGATTCTTACCGACGGAATATTCCGTCGGTGTTCGGCCAGATTCTGGTTGTGATACATGAAGATTGTCGCAACATGGCTTCTTGTAATTTTCCGACACAATCCCATTTAATCCAATGTCCTATTATATACATGAAGATTGTGCAAAAAAAAATAAATTGATGAATTTACTCGATGACCATATATACACTCACAACTTGCAATGAGGATTACATTCAATGACCTCTATATCATATTATTGAATATATTATTGTTGGAATTAGAATCAGCAACGTCCAAAAAAACTGTCTAACAAGAGAAATGTATTAGCCTGCACAGAATTGAAAACGCATACCAACTATAATGGAAAAAAGATTTAGAAGAGTAAGGGTGCGTTCTCATTTAATTTAATAAATTTATCATGAAAAAAAGAAGAGAACGTGATGGAATGCAAATTGCGCAAGGCCGTTCATTCTCAAGGTTAAAAGAAGAAAAAGAAACAACAATGAGACCTTGTTCTAGTGGCAAAGGTGAGGCACTCAAATACTCTCATTTGTGAGAGATTTTGGGTTCGATTCGGTCTGTGTATGGTGATGTTTTCCCACTTTTAGATAATTACTTATAGCTATACCTCTTGTTATCTAAATTCAAAAAAAAGAAAAGAAAAAAAAAAGAAACAACACAATACAGGTGTGTATACAAATCACAAGAAATGAGAGGAGACCAATATGAATATCTTACAGTTTTCAATGCACTAAAACTAGAGTGTCCAGTATCGAATTTTTTTTCGAAGATTGAAAATTGAAGCTGGTATACCTGAAATATTGCTAGTTTATCACACAACTTGACTAATTTATACCGGACATCAACACAACTAATTACATAATTTAATATGGAAAATTACATTAAAGACTTGAAATCACACTAAATATTAATTTACTCCTATGTAAATATTTAAAAATTATACTAAATCAATTTAAAATAAAATAAATTACAATTATAAATAACCAAATTCAATTTGGACTCTTAAATAGTTAAATGTATTTACTTAACGAACCTATATTAAAAATCATTACATAAAAATTAAAATCTACTGGCCCAACAACTTTTTTTAGCCCAACAACCCACAATCGACATAATGAGAAGCCCAAACTTGTATATATTTAAAACATTCCCACAAACTAAGGTGATATTTATCAGTTATCACTATAAATAGTCCTGAATTTAATAACACTGCTAATATCGATCTATTCGTTTTTCGGGAAAGTGAGTTGACGAAAACTAAGGAGGTGATCCATGAGATGGAATGGAGGTGAGAATGAAATGGTGATTCCTATCTTCATTTCATTCATTTGTTTGGTATATTCTTTTTATAGGAATCATCATTTTATTTGGAATCATTATTCCTACATCTATGGGAGTGGTCATTTCTTCCGTGGACGGATGAACTAAAAATTATTATTATATCATTATCTATATTTAAATATCATAATTGATTAATTTAAATATCATAATTTAAATCAGATTTTCAAGTTTCTCCAGCATAACAAATTATGAAAATATTTTTTTTTTCTAAAAAACTTATTATACTCCTCATGGCATCTATCTTATGTTGTTTAGTAAAGAACATGAGTTGAAAAAAAAAACTGTCTTTCAAAATCTGACATCATAATACATAGAGAATTATACATATTGTATGTTCTATTTGTGATATGATGATATTTGTGCCAAAGTCTCGTGGACTATTGAATTAGGACGGAGATGAAGTATGCCATTAAAAAAGGAGTTATAGCAAAAAAAAAATACAAGAAATTTTTTAAAAAGAATAATTTTCACCCGAACTTTCAATTAAGCCAAAATATACTTTAATTTATATCTTTGTTGTAATTTTCACCTAAATTTGACTTTCAACGAAATTATAGTTTAATTGATAGTCGGAACTTCACCTGATCTTGGTCTAACTTCTAATGATGATGAATATTTAGAAGTTCGACGGTCTAATAAAGCAAAATTTAATATATTTGACTTAATATTGACTATTAATTAAGTTTCAATTTCGTTGAAAGTCAAATTTAAGTGAAAATTGCAACAAAAATATAAATTCATGTATTTTTTTGGCTTAATTGAAAGTTTAGGTGAAAATTGCAATTTTTTTCAAAGTTCGTATATTTTTTGGCCTTAAGTTCATAACCCTTAAAAAAATATATAATTTAAATAAAAAATTATGAAAAGATTTTAAATAAAATTAAAATCTCTAGTCGTTTATCGTTAGCAGCAGCAACTTCTAAATTTCAACTCCTTCCTTCCCTCTTTCCTAAAACCCCTATCCATTCCACTGCTACAGCTAAACCCACTCTCTCTCTCTCTCTCTCTCTCTCTACAGAGGAGCAAACATGCCCCTCTCTTTCCTCTCTCTCCCACCCTTCCCTCCACCGCCGCTTCTCTCTTACTCCTCAAAGCTCAAACCCACCGCACTCACCCTTCTCCTCAAGCCGCCCCTTCTCTCCGCCTCCACCGCCATCTTCGCCGTCGGCGCCGACGGCAAATACTACCCAACTCCGTCGGATGAGGACCCCCCCGAAGCCCCCGAGGACTCCATGCACGGCGTCAACAAGTTCCAGCAAATCCAGCGCCAGGCCTCCCGGGCCCGCAAGCTCCAGGAGGAGCAATACAAGAAAGACCAGCCCACTTTCCTCAAGGCGCTCGAGGAGACCGACGACATCCCTGACTCAGTCATCGATGCCGACACCGGAGACGATCCCTTCGGCGAAATCGACAAGGCGATTGCCCTGAAACGCCGCGAATTCATCAAGCAGGGGCTGATTAAGCCTGCCCCGAAGAAGAATGCCGAGCCCGAAATTGAGGTTGCTGATGAATTGGAGCCTGAAGAAGTCGTCGATTTGGAGGAAATTGACGAGCTGCACGGGCTCACTGGTGATGAGAGCGACGAGGGGAGCGCGGACAGGTCTGAATTTGAGGTGAGTGATGGTGATTTTGCGAGCTCGTTTGATATTGATTTTGATGAATTTGGGAAAACTAAACCTAGAATTGTGGAACCTAAGTTTAGAATGAGCTTAGCTGAGCTGTTAGACGAGAGCAAAGTGGTTCCTGTATCGGTTTATGGAGACATAGAGGTGGAAATCAGTGGGATCTCGCATGATTCTCGTGTCGTTGAGAGTGGTGATTTGTTTGTGTGTTGTGTAGGGAGGAAGACTGATGGGCATTTGTATCTATCGGAGGCGGATAAGAGAGGCGCTGTGGCGGTTGTGGCGAGTAAGGAGGTAGATATACAGAGCACATTGGGGTGTAAGGCCTTGGTCCTTGTAGAGGACACCAATGTAGTTCTTGCTGCATTGGCGGCTTCGTTTTTTAGGCACCCGTCTAGGGGTATGTCGGTCATTGGTGTCACGGGGACAAATGGCAAGACGACAACTTCTCATTTGATCAAATCCATGTATGAGGCAATGGGGTTGAGGACGGGTATGTTGAGCACGGTGGGGTATTACATTCACGGGGATAACAAGTTGGAGTCGAGTAATACCACCCCCGATGCAGTTTTGGTGCAGAAGTTGGTTGCCAAGATGGTGCATAACGGTACGGAGGCATTGGTGATGGAGGCTTCATCTCACGGGTTGGCATTAGGGAGGTGTGACGAGGTTGACTTTGATATTGCGGTTTTCACAAATTTGACTAGGGATCATTTGGATTTTCATGGGACGGAAGAGGAGTATAGGGAGGCAAAGGCTAAGCTTTTCCAGAGGATGGTGGACCCATCACGCCACCGGAAGATTGTGAACATTGATGACCCAAATGCAATGTTCTTTATTGCGCAGGGGAATCCCGATGTACCCGTTGTGACCTATGCAATGGAAAATAAGAATGCGGATGTTCATCCTTTGAAATTTGAGTTATCTCTGTTTGAGACTCAGGTTTTGGTGAATACGCCTCAAGGTATATTGGAGATCTCGTCGGGGCTACTTGGGAGGCATAATATATACAACATTCTTGCAGCTGTAGCCGTTGGAATTGCAGTTGGGGCCCCTTTGGTGGACATTGTCAGAGGAATTGAAGAGGTCGATGCAGTGCCAGGCAGGTGTGAGTTGATAGACGAGGAGCAGGCTTTTGGCGTTATTGTGGACTATGCCCATACTCCCGATGCATTATCTAAACTTCTTGATTATGTGAGAGAGCTTAACCCTAGGAGGATTATCACTGGTACTTCAGTCTCTCCATTGATGTGTTAAAGCATCCAGTTTTATGCTTTTTTGCTAATATCTTAAATTATCAATTCTTGCTTTCTACTAGTCTCTCACTCTCTCACTTCCTCTCTCCTTTCCTTTTTATCCTCTTTCTATATGGTAGCTCTAGGATTACAAGTGAAGATGAATTCTGAATGCGCATTCTTGGCTCTGTTTTTTAACATATTTGAGCTACCTTGAAACGTTGATAATTCTGAAAAGTCGGACATATTTCCTGGTTTTCTTTTAAGCTGTCTCTCTGACTGGACGATGTAAGAAAATTGAATAAACTTGCATAGCATGTAGAGGAGTAGTAAAGCCTACAGTAATGAGAAATTAGACGAGATTCATGGAAACTTAGAAGGGATTAGAAAGTTGGATATTTTGGATCTTGTAAATGTGTAGGAGCTATGTATGCACTTTGCCACAGGTATGACTGCAGATCATCAGCAAAAATGTGAAGAAAATTTATGGCATTACTGACATAAGTTCTGGATCATTCTAACTTGATGGTTTCTTGTATATTACGTGAAAGACAAATACACACTGCTTTAGGATCAAACTCAATATGGATATTCTTTTGTGTATTTTGAGTTTTGGGTACAAGATATTTCACACTAGAGAAGTTTTGTATAAAATCTTTTGATCTGTTTTCTTCAAATTCTGAACCTTCTGTTGAACACGTGTAAAGTTCATTAGAAAACTCATGAATGCCAATTTAATACTGGATGTTAGCCTGATCTTGAAATTTCAACCTATAACTTTCCATAAAATGGATTTCCTTTTCATCACCTTTTGTTCTCCCACTTGTGACATAAGAAGCATGTTCTTGTTTCCGGAACTTACTTGAATCTTATTTAAAGAATTACTTATATTATAAGAAACAAGTTTAAGATGGGAAGATTTATCATGATTTTCTTGTAGCTTCTATTGGGAGTTATCTCCACTTATGACCCATTTTCTTCTACTGTTTCTTGAAGTGTGTGGGTGTGCTGGTGAAAGTGACAGAGGGAAGAGGCCAATGATGACAAAGATAGCCACAGAAAAAAGTGATATCACTATCTTGACATCGGACAATCCGAAAAATGAAGATCCTTGTAAGTAGTTACATTTGCTTTCTGAAACATAACGACACGCTTCAAAATGATTTAAGCCTTTTCTTTGTTTTTTGAGAAGTTTTCTCGTGACTTGCTCTTCAATATAAAGCATATTTCAGATGATGAAAGAATCATTTGGATCGTGCCAAAATCTTTGAGCTTCTGTAATTTAAGAAACCAGACAATTGCATAAACAGAGCCAATGGGTATTCAACTATCCCCAAATGCATACGTAGGGATGAATCATATTATAGCTAACATATCCTTGAGGGCTGAGATTCTTAAATTTGCTGTAGCTGTAAGAAGATAAGTTTTGGGCTCTTCTGGAGTTCAAGTCTTCTTCCCAACTTTTGTAATCATATCAAGGAAACTAATACTAATAGTAGTAATAAACTCTAGTTACAAAGATATGTGTAATACTCTTCAAGAGTTTTTTCCTTCTGTGATTTTTATTTTTTCGATAGAATCTTTCGTCATCCACCCATTCTCTTATCAATCTTTTCATTCTTGATGTTATTACCAGTGGACATCTTGGATGATATGCTGGCTGGAGTGGGTTGGACCATGCAAGATTACTTGAAACATGGAGAGAATGATTACTATCCACCTCTTCCTAATGGCCACAGACTATTTTTACATGATATTAGACGGGTAGCTGTACGATGTGCTGTAGCCATGGGCGAGGAAGGCGACATGGTTGTAAGTTCTTGAACATTATGCTGCTTGGTTTGATTTGCGTTTCTGCACAAATTTGGGACGAGAAACCAAATTAGAAACAACTACTGTGAGATTGCATCCACAGAGAAACTATTTAGTCAATCAATTACCTTGTCCATGAAAAAGGAACATATTGTTTGAGCAAATGTATGGTCTGTCCATATATGAGATTGTATCTTGATTTTTTCTGCAAAATGCATAATGTGGGATGTGAGATTGGAAAGTGAGGTACTTGAAGGATGAACTGTTGGCAGCCTAGAGCGTAGCATACCACATACATCATTGGCAAACCTTGCTTTTCTCTTCTTGATCAAGAAATACTTAATAGGAGATAATTAAGCTATAAGTTATGTCATAAATATAGCTACCATTGCTCAAATAGTGTTATTCTGACTTAGAGCAACAAAAAGAAACGTGTGAATGAGGAGGGGTATTTGTCTTGGTATTGAGATGTAAATAAAAAGTACCTTTTTTTCTGCTTGTTTCTCTACGTTGGTATGAGAAAGCTCATTTGCAACCTTTTGTCCTTAATATTTTCTCATCTAGCTGTGCATTTGCGACAGGTGGTGGCTGGTAAAGGCCATGAAACATATCAAATAGAAGGTGAAAAGAAGGAGTTCTTTGATGATCGGGAGGAATGCCGAGAAGCATTACAGTATGTAGATGAGCTTCACCAAGCTGGAATCGATACGAGTGAATTTCCATGGAGGTACTTTGTCCAGTAATATACTGTGTATTTTCGAAAATCAGTTTTCTTATAGCTTAATTCTTCTTCCACTTCACCAGTCAAGCAGAAACAAAGCAGCTCTTTCATAAATTGGACTTGACGGTTAATATAGAAACTTTTGTCAATAAAAAAATGAGCTCATGGGTGGAGATTTCTAGATTTCTGGCTCAATTACTTTACGTCTAAGGGTACGTTTACTTTGGTTGTAAAATTTTCATTGGAAAAGGATGGATAAGAAAATGTGAGAAAATATTTATCTTTTCCTCCTATTTTATCATATGTTTACTAGAGATGAAAAGATGAGAAAATGTTGGAAAATATTTTCACACCACTACCCAAAGATAATAAGTATTATCCAACATTGGAGAGAAAATGAGTGAACATGAGCTGTCCGAGAAAATATCCACCATGTCCGGAGAAAATTTTCTATCATAGTAAACATGTGAAAAGGATGGAAAATGAGTAAAAATATATGCATTCTCTCCTTTTCCATCAAAGTAAATGCAACCTAGTTGTATATTCGATAAATTGTGTTTGCACAAAAGATGAAAATATGAATTATGCTCTTACTTCTGTATGCTGCCACAGGTTGCCAGAGAGCCATTAGTGTATACCAACCATACAGAAAATGATCGAGGCTAATAGCTCAAAGCAAACGGCTGTTTGATAAGCATAAGCACATTATTGTGGTCTTGTGCTTGGTAAATCACGTAGTTGAAGAGTCTGCAAATGCATTCAAATACCACGACAGTTTCACCTGAACGTGCAGATGGTATGTACGTGATCCCGTCTCCCTTGATGTATTTCCTCGGGCTATGCTTTGTCTAAGATGGGATTTAACACTCAAGTACAAAAAAGTTCATTGTTTTATCATTCACCTATGCTGTGCCAATCTATTTCTAGCTAGACAGGTGGAATTTAAGTTGAGCTGAATCTGTCCCTTTTCGCATTTTGAGTTGTCTGAAAAATTATCGTCTCTTTCTGGGCCGATTTTCATCTTCTTGCAGAACTAGGTCGCGTGGTTACCTAGACGCCCTCTCGTTGTCTTTGGCAAACTGAGAAGCTCCAATTTTTGTAAGGAAGTGTATTAATGTAAAGTAATTGTCATTGATCATATTACTGATCCCACTTAAATGTTTGAGGGCTGTAGATTATTAGCATATGTTGAGACTAAAATTGAAGAACTCGAAACAATAGTTGTAGTAACTTTTGTGCCTTCATATATACCGGCTCTTGGTTGCAGTTTTGAAGATCTGAACATTTCATATGTAGATAATCATTCTTCCAATTTATGGTTTTTCTGCTCTTGTAAACAGCCAAATTTTAATTTAATTTGTATCTTTTTTTTTTTTTCGTAAGTATACATGAAGCTGGTTTTATGTCATTCTCCTAGGTTTTCTGCTCTTGTAAACAGCCAATTTATGCTGGTTTTAATTTGTATTTATGGTTTTTCTGCTCTTGTAAACAGCCAAATTGATGTGAATTAAAATCAAACCAAATTGAAATTAAAATCTATCGATTCGGTTGTTACATACCCCCTATTTTTTTCCTTCATTATTATTAAGGAACAAGAATTATGAACCTTTTTTTTTTTTTTGTGAACTCTTAACTTCATGATTTATCTATTCTATTCTCTTGCATGATATGTTGTCTGCAGAGCCAGTTTCAGGAATTTATCTCGGATGGAGATGATAGAAATATTAAGATTATATACATGTTAAACTTAGATTTTAAAATTATGTACATTTTAATTAGGTCTAAGAAGCTACTTTGTGAGTAAGAATGCTGAAATAGAAATTCTATTAAAGAAAAAAAATATAAAAAAGGCTTGAATGCACAAGAACACAAACTAATTAAGGGCCAAACTTGATTCATAGCATGCCACTATTTTTTTATTTATTTTTGAGTAACAATAAAATGAATATCTTGAGTGAAAATAAAATAAGATAAAACTCATTTCAAAATTCAAGTAGAAAATTGGAGGTAGGAAGAAGCCATGTGACCTGACTAATGGGCCACTCAACTATAAATGGTAGCCGCGTTTAATCAACTTTCTGTTTCCATATAATTGTTGCTTCGTCTTATTATAAGTTATAAATAGACATAATATGAATATACTATTCTATACTAAAAAAAACACTAGATAATATAAATGTTTACTTAATTAAGAAAAATATTTTAAGTGTAAGCACATCCTTTTACAAGTCTATTTCTAATCAAGCCTCCCCCTAATTAATACTCCACTCAATTGACATATGAGTCTACATAATAAATAGTGACATTATCTTACATGTGCTAACACGAACATCTATATGAGCACCTAACGATGCAAAGTACTTTCTCCGTCCCGCGAGTCTTGACACGTTTGGGTTCGACACGAGAATTAAGGAGTTGTAGATTAGTGTTTTAAGTGTGTAATTAATAAAGTATAAAATTGATAAAGTAGGAGAGAGAAGGTAATAAAAGTGATAAAATATGAAAGATAATATAATAAAGGTGATAAAGTAGGAGAGAAAAAGTAATAATTATTACCAAAAAAGAAAACGTGTCAAGATTCGTAGGACGGCCCAAAAAGGAAAACGCGTCAAGATTCTTGGGACGGAGAGAGTAACACGTAAGTTATTATTTTAACTTAATAAAACCATCTACAATCTTGTCCTATTTTGACTTCAAACGTTATTTTAGAATCTAAAAATACTTCCACCTGCACTATTTCATGCCGCTATTTGGATGTAAAGATTATTTTAAAATCTAAAAATACTCCGATATGCGCTATTTTGTCCCGCTATTTGAATGCAAATGTTATTTTAGAATCTAAAAATACTTGGACGTGTGTTATTTTGTCCCGCTATTTGGATATAAATGTTATTTTAGAATCTAAAAGTATTTCGACCTGCATTATTTTGTCCCGCTAGAGGTAATGAATAGCGTTGCGCTAGCAATAGAATGTCATTGTTCAATGCATTAACTTTTTATTTGTTTTATTATTATTATTATTATTAGGGTTAAGTATCAGATTGCTTCCTATCAGTGGCGTCCCTATGACTTTTAGCCCACTAAAGTTAGAGGAGAGAGCTGCCCACTATCTTAACGTGACTTTTTGGCACCAATTTCCCCCAGCCTTTCGACGGAGGCAGCTCTCCCCCCTGACTTTAGGGGGCTAAACGCGAGGGGGACCCCTATTGATAAGGGAGAAATTGGTGCCAAAAAGCCATGTTGAGGTAGTGGGCAGCTCTTCCCCTGACTTTAGGGGGCTAAAAGCCATAGGGACGCCATCGATAGGGGGCAATTTGATACTTAACCCTTATTATTATTGTTAGTTTGTATTCGTTACAATAAATTTCACTAATTAATCAAAATTAGACTAGTTAAAATGTATCATCTTGAATATTTCTTTTTTCTGTATAATAAAGCATACGGGTGGAGATGAAAGTGAAATTTTGCGTTGTTTTAACGCTAAAATTATTGTATAATAGTGCTGAGTATTCAAGATGCCCCAATAAATAACACAAATTTTCATATGCAACTGCTCACATAGTCTATAGAACACTTATACATATTTTATTAGAATATCAAACGGATGCTAGAGCAAAGGACTTCCTCAATAAATAAATATATACCTACAAAGAAGTTAGCGTTAGAGGCATAGGATATCATTTCTTATTCCATCAGCTATTTATTTATTTAAGAGTATAAAAGTTTTCATTAAATTTCTTTATTTACTTAATTTAGGATATATATATACAAGGGTGGATTTAGAATTTGTTGATAGGGTGAGCTGAAATTTTTTTGGACAGTCTGTACATTTTTTTTTTGTCTAAGTAGAATTTTAATGGACTTAGAATTAGAAATCAATCATTTAATATAATATATAGTTGTACTCTTTTTATTGATTCAATAATAGGTACATTTGAAGCACATAAAGAACTACATCTATACATTTTTTAATTTTTTTCTAGTTTTAATAAAATAAATTAATTTTTATTATTAGGTTAAAAAAATTATCTTTTTTTTAGGCTAGACTGGGCTATGAATTGAACTATGTACATATTAAGCTAAATATATTACATATATATAGAAAAAAAATTGGAAGTACATCCGCCCATGTATATATATATATATATATATATATATATATATATATATATTGCTCAAATTTTAGTTATTATGCTATTTAATCTTATTCATTGATTTTGTTAAATACAAAAGGTACATATATTGTGTACATGTTTTAACTTAGTGATCAGATGTCAAATGTCTTGCATTCGAGTCTATTGTGTTGCGGCCTTTAACCCCCCCCCCCCCCCAAAAAAAAAAATACATACAATTGTACACAAACATGTATATTATTGAACACAAAAACACAAGTTAAAACAAATTAGAAATTTTTGAAACTAATCTCTTTCTATTTTAATGGGATTGTGTCTTGCAATCAAAGTAATATTCATACTTTTTACTTTTAAAGTTAAACACAAAAATTGCATACAGTTAAACCAAATATGCATATAGTTGAATCGAAAAATGCAAGAAAGAAAATTAAAAAAAATACTATATTTTGAAATTGATCTCTTTCTATTCTAACGAGATTTCATCGTGTAGTCAAATTATATCCATATTTTTTCCCCACCAGTTTATCTATAGAAATCAATTATAACCATCTATTTTAGCCATCTGCGGATGAGATGATAACAATAACTGCGTTTAATTTTTTGTAAGACTTGTATTAATAAGTTTAAACTTGAGAAAATGTGGAATCATTATTGATCCTTTTTAATGAGAAAATGAAAAAAAAATTAAACTTATAATTTGAAATATCTATAACTGACTAATACCGTTTTCCAGATATTCTTTATCATGCTAATCACGATAGATTATTTCTGGATGTTTATGAAATAAGAAGAAAGATCAATATATCTCAGTTTCATTGTACAACCTTTCCCATTTATATTTGACAAAAATTTAGGTGCAACTTTGATAGTGAATACTAATACAATGTGCGTTAGACATTTACACAAGAGAGTATCACCTTTTAATCCAATTTTTTTGCATTTTGTTTGAAATATTAACAATATTTCAAATCTATTACGGGCACATTTTTCTTATCTAATTTATAGACTATTATACAAAGCGAGGTTATATAAAGTACACACTTTAGACAACGATTGTGATTTCCTCTCATTATTAGAAAAAAAATAAAATAACAGGAAGTATGTGTGTAATATTAGGTCGATAAAAATAAATGATGTCAATATTTTATATTACACCTTAAAATTATAAAGACGTCGTTTGGCTTATTGTATTTTAAAAAAATATAAAGATGCGTTGGATACATTTTTGAAGCGTTGGATACATTTTTTGAAGCGTTGGATACATTTTTGTAATTATGATTATGGTAGAATATTTTTGTTAATTTGTAAGTAATTGGATAACAATTGATATTTATCCAAAAAAGTACCCCCTTCAACTCCAAAAAGTTGATTATAGTCCTATTACTAGTTTTGTTCGTTCATGAAGTAATATTCTTTTTTGAAAATATATATTCCTTAGATTTAAACTTCGTATAAACTTAATATTTACAAACTACTACTCAATCATTTAACATTGTCAACTTTGATGGGTACCGTTTTTTATATAATTTTAGAGCATTTTCTCACTTTATACATATTTCTTAATTATTTATTAAAATTTATGCTCTAAACTACATTACTCCCTTCGTCCTTAATATGCTACGTTTATTTATTTGGACGTCTCATTTCAATAAGTCATTTTTTAAAATTAAAAATCAGTATATAACAAATAACTTCACACAATTTATTATTTACGCTATATGTATAATTATCTCTCTTCTTATTTAAAAAATACATATTCATTTCTCTCTCTTATTTTTCTGAACTGAAGGATTAAAAAAAAAAAATCCAAATCCCATTTCCTAGGCTCCTTTTCAGTTAAATTATTAATACACTTCTTCTAGGAAGGTATGTGAATATCAATTGTGGGTTCCTTCACAAACTCTACAAAAAGAAATTCCGATATGATAAACACGAAGGGCATAGGACTTTTCGTGGAAGAACACTTCGGGCACCATCGAAAAGGTAAACGGCCAGACAAACAAAAGAGAGTCAAAATTTGGGTCTTATTTTATGAATTTATAATATAGAAAACTTATAAGAGTAATTTTGTCTGAATAAAACTATTTGGGGAAATTTGTGAAATTTTGTACAAATATGGGGTGTGGTTTGTAATTGTTATGAAAGTAGGCATGTCAATTTTAGAACGGCTCTAAAAATTTATGTATTTTATTGAACTTTCATAAGTTCATGTCAAAAATATTTTTGCTAAAGTTGGTGTATCATGCAATTAACCCCAATTTATATTACACCTTAAAATTATAAAGATATCATTCGGCTTACTGTATTTTCAAAAAATATTAAGACTTCCCTATCCAAATACCATCACTCGAATTGTTAGCCCACGTCAAATATGTTCCATGGGTGCTTTGACGAAACACACTCCTTTTCAAGTGCTTGAAATAATTTGAGATATAAATGTAATTTCTTTGAAACGTTGGATATATTTTTATAATTTTTTTTTGATCGGATAAAGTTATGTTAGATGTTAACAATTAGTTCCCTAAACCCTCCAAGAATTCACCAAGCCCACCCTATCTCTCCAATCACCAAATTCACTCCCAAAAGGGATCGAACCCGGGTCTCATCACTTAAGTGAGGACCCGGTGGGATATATTTTTATAATTATAATTATAATTATAATTATAATTATGTTGGGATATTTTCATTAATTGGTAAATAATTGGATATAGTATTGATATTTATCCAAAAAAGTACCCCCCCCTTTCGACTACAAAAAGCTACAGTCCTATTGGAGTATTATTTTTATTCGTTCATAAAAATGACTAGTATAATTTTTTTATTTGGAAAAATATCTTTTATATTTTAAACCTTATTTAAACTTAATATTTACTATCTGCTCAATTATTTAACACCATCAATTTTGATGGATATCTTTTTCTATTCAATTTTAGTAGAACACTTTCTTCACTTTGTACATATTTTTTAATCATTTATTAAATTTTATATTCTAAACTACATTACTCTTTATGTCTCATTTTAATACGTCACTTCTTAAAATAAATAATTAATTACATAAAAAATAATTTCATATAATTTATTATTTACGTTGTATGCAATTGTGACTCACACATACTTATCTCTCTTTTTAATTAAAAAAAAAATACTATATTTATTTCTCTCTTTTACTTTTTTTAATAAATATACTTTTCAATTTTTTTATATATATTTTATTATGAATGATTTGTTTTCTTAATATACATTCTCATATCTCGTCACTTATTTAAATCAATAATGCTATTTGGAGAAAATATGTTCGGACAAAATATGGTTAAATCTTTTATAAAATAAATTTATGTTAAATTTTTGATTCAAAATAAAATAGAATTTAGCTAGTTTTATTGTCTTCTCTATATTGTAATTTTTTAATAATTTTTAAAGTACAAAAAAATCAAAAAAATAATAGAAAATAGAAAAAATGTTAAAAAATTACAAAAAAACTACAATATGTATATGGAGAAAATAATAAAATTAACTAAATCTTTTTTTAAATTTGAACCAAAATTTATAAATAAAGTAATTTTTAATTTTTAAAAGTTTTTAAATTTTTTTTGTCTGAATAAATTTTATCTAAATAGAACTACTACTTAAGGGCCTGTTTGATATGGATTTATAGGTAGGATAAAGTAAATTAATACAGGTTAGTGTGATGTTTGATATCATGTTCTATTAATGTGGTCAACTCCTACTTAATCCTACTTCTACATGCTATTTTGTGGGAATAACCCATACTAATAATCCGGCCTCCCCCTCGGATAACTTTAATACTGCGAAGTTGGATAAAAATTCTGCTACCCTTCCTCACGCATATCGATGCAAATGCCCAAGTAATGGTGGACACACATGATATTTTTAAAATTATATGAGGATAGTTTTGGTATTAGATAATATAATCCAACATAATCCTATGGATATCAAACACAATATAGGATTAAATAGTCATGATATCAAACACCCATGAAATAATATAAATCCACACTAATTCACACTAATTTCTCAAAATAATTTTAATTCTAATCAATTCTAAACTGCAAATTAAACGGAGGAAAGTAGTTTTCATGCACTGACACAAAAAAAAATCCAAATCCCATTTCCTAGGCTCCTTTTTAGTTAAATTATTACAACACTTTCTTCTAGAAAGGCATGGGAAAATCAATTGTGGGTGAGGCTGACACCACTACATAACTCCAATTTCCAAACTCAGTAAAATACTCTCTTAATTTCATTATTTAAATAACAGACTTCATTATACTCCCTCCGTCCACGAAATGAGTACCCGTTTGTGGACGGCACGGGTTTTAAGAAATGTGTGGAGTGTAGTGTGAATAGTTTAAGGGTTCCACTTTTTTAGTGTATTAATTAAAGAGATGTGTGTGGTACACTTGCCAAAAAGGGAAATGGGTACTCATTTCATGGACGGATGAAAAAGGAAATATGAGTACTCATTTCGTGGAGGGAGGGAGTATTAATTTTTGCAACAAAATCATGTTCTTTGCAACTATTGAGAGAATAAACAGAAACACGATCTCAGATTGAAAAACCAAGAAATATTTAAAGCAGCCCTTCGTCTAATTTGGTTGACTCCGTTGATTCTTTAAGTCCCTTTTTCTCTCTCTCTCTAGACTTCACCGGAGGTGGAAGTGTCATGCGGTGGAGAAGATGCAGTGAGAGAGTTAACAAGAACTTGAAGGGAGTTAGAATTACTGATCGCATTTTCTGATGGATGTTCAGAGGATTTGCTTATGGGCTGCTTTAATGCTTTTCCTAAGCAATTACGGTGGAGTGTGGGCTGGTGACATTGTTCATGATGATGATTTGGCTCCCAAGAAGCCCGGTTGCGAGAATGATTTTGTGCTCGTAAATTTCCCAATTTTGTTCCGTACTTCTCTTTATGATGGGTTAATTTCAAAAAGATTTAGTCTTGAATCGTGTTCTTGTCTTTATGTGTGGGTGTCTGAACGTGTGGTTTGTATGTGATTTTGAGCTGAATTTGACTGAGTTTGCTTCTTTTAATGACAACGATCTATTTAGATTTGTATATTTGTTTTTTGTTTTTTATTTTTTAATTTCCGGGTCTGATTATTCAGTGTGTTTTACTTGTACTGAGATTGTCTTTTCAAGCTTCATGTCATCATAAATCCTTGATTTTCTTTGTTCATAAAATTCCTCGTTTAGAATCTAATTTATCGATTTTTTCTGAAATGCTATTTTGTGCATCTGTGTTATATTAGTGTGTAAGTACAAGTTTACAATTACTTATAAGTTATAACATTTATATTTAGATCTAATGTTGTAGGAATTGGGCTTGAAATATACATGGTGTTGCTTTTAATTTGCTCTATATAAATTTATCTTCATGTTTCTCTCATTTGTCTTTGGTTTTTGGACATTATTGTTGTGACTGCAAGCATATTTGTCTCGATGACTCGCCTAGTTCTAGAACGAATTCACAGTCTTGCTGATAATCTGGAAAGCTTCTTCCTCTTTCCCTTTTCTCCTTGATTAAGTTTTGATGACATCTGATTTATATTCAAAATATGATTGTGCATGTGTATTGTTATTTGAATAGTCCTAAGTTGAAGACATTTTAATAGTTGAACCATCAGTAGTTTCCTGGTACCGTCGTCCAGTCTTTTGGAGCTGAAAGAATATAAAAATTATAATTAGGAAGCATAGGTATTTCTTTCTGTTCTGCGCGTCTTTTATTTATTTTTTTGAATTTTTCCATATGGTGGTGTTACAATTGTCAGGTAAAAGTTCAAACTTGGGTTGATGGCGTAGAAGATGTGGAATTTGTTGGTGTCGGTGCTAGATTTGGTAAGACCATAGTATCGAAAGAGAAAAATGCTAATCAAACTCGCCTGGCTCTATCGGACCCTCAGGATTGCTGCAGTCCTCCCAAGAAAAAGGTTATTGTTGTGAGTTCTGATTTGGATGGGATTAATGTTCACACATGCTGATTAAGGAATTCTTTTCTAAATGCTTACAGTTTCTTGGAGATGTCGTGATGGTGGACCGCGGAAAGTGCAAATTTACAGTGAAGGCGAATTTTGCTGAAGCTGCTGGAGCTTCAGCAGTCCTCATTATTAATAACCAGAAAGGTAATGGATGCTTGTGTTTGTGGACGATATAACAACACTAACACACTCTTCTATAGTAGGTGCATTAACATATGTGTTAGATGGTCTAGAAACGCCCATTACAGTGGCCTGAGAAAGAGGCGTAATGGAGTGGACATGATCCAATTTATGGTGCTGCCCGAATCTTATTCAAACTATAATCGTTGAAGTATAGCTGTATAGGATAGTCTATTGTATAGATGATATCTTTTTGCATTTAACTTGTATTTTTAATTGATGTGACGCAGACTAGATCACTGAAACATGAACTGAATGGATAAATATATCCTTAATAACATGTAAAATTTGGTACAGTTCAATCATGTTAAAAATGAATTTGCATATTTTAGATTTTTTTTAGCTGTGATGCATAATAATGCCGGCAATTCCTGAATTCTGCAGAACTTTACAAGATGGTTTGTGAGCCTGACGAGACTGATCTAGATATACAGATCCCTGCTGTCATGCTCCCCCAAGATGCTGGTGCTACATTGCAAAAATTATTATCAAATGGTTCGTCAGGTAAGAATGTATCGGTCATGCTTCGTTGCAACTTAAATTGAAATGACTATATATCATTTGTTTCAAACACTAGCTATGTGTCTTTTTTTTTTTTTTTTTTTTAACATTTTTTGGGTTGTCTTAATCATCACAATATTGTTTACCAAAAGCTATATTCTTTATACAGTTTCTGTACAGCTGTACTCTCCATGGAGACCAGTGGTAGATATCGCCGAAGTATTTCTATGGTTGATGGCTGTTGGTACAATCTTGTGCGCCTCTTACTGGTCTGCGTGGAGTGCCAGAGAAGCAGCGATAGAACAAGATAAGTTCTTTAAGGTTAGGCGTGGTCTTAGTCTGTTACTTAAGGTTGAATTTGTGTGTCCTTCGGTGTTGTTGAGTTGACGGCTATGTGTATTCGTCTTCATTACTATTCATAGGATGGTACTGAAGAATTCCCGAGCATTAAAAGTAGTGGTGGAAGCAGTGTGGTGGATATCAATACAACATCTGCAATCTTGTTCATTGTTATCGCTTCCTGTTTCTTGATTCTAATTTACAAGCTAATGTCGTACTGGTTCATTGAACTCTTGGTTGTTCTCTTCTGCATTGGTGGTATAGAGGTACGGCCAATTCTTTTTTGCACACTGAATGGAAACTTAATTTTTCCTGGTATACATCTACCCTTATGGTCAGATGTTTATAGAGCTACAATTATGACAATATCACTAATTTTATTTTTTTATTAAATTTCTGGTTAATTTCTTCTTGCAGGGCTTGCAGACTTGCTTGGTTGCCATACTTTCTAGGTATAGAACAGAAGCTTTCAGCTGAATATGTCGATTCACTTGTTCTTGGCTTTTTGCTCTGCTACGCAGCTATTGCTCCTTTGAAAAGAAAATGAACTCAAAAAATAGGCATCGAGCATCCGCAGGGGCAATGGCCATAGTGGTACATTTTTCTCATTGGTATAGACGAAATGAATTGTAAACTAGGTTCGTTCATAATTTTTCAGGTGGTTCAAGCAAGCTGCAGAATCATTCATTAAAGTTCCCATCTTGGGAGCCATTTCATACCTTACTCTAGCAGTTGCTCCATTTTGCGTAGCTTTTGCCGTGGTTTGGGCTGTCTACAGAGAAGTCTCTTTTGCATGGATAGGCCAAGATATTCTTGTGAGTATAATCATTGTCAATTTTTCCCTCTTTTTGAGATCTTCAAAATTGTTGACTTCTAAATTCTCCACATCGTCTCATTTGCTTGGCCTCGTTATTTTGAAGTACATCACGACATTTCATATTACCCTTTTTGTCGTCTTTGCATATGAAACTTGTGCTCTTGTTTATAAATCATCTTAACTACTTGTACATTTCTTATTCTTCTACCAATTAAGTTTTGGTTCTTTCTCAGAGTCTCGTCCTTCTTGCTTTGTCCTGAGAACACATGCTCAAACACACAAAATCAATGATCAAGAGATGATCAACGTGAACAAATAAATAGTATAACACATGCACAAGATTGAAAATCTACTGTGGTGCACGTCTTACATTTATTTGTTCACTCTGGTAATTTCTTGTTCATGGATTTTATGTGTTTCTACATTATGTCGTACATGATCCTTCTATATATATATATAGGGTTTAGTTATAGTGAGAATGTTATTTTTCGTGAGAAATGAGAATACTACATAAGCTAGTATATAGTGTTGCATAAGCTGTTTGTAATGACTGAATAATGGTATTCAATTAATTGATAAAATTTTTGCTCCCTTCAGGATTCGAGTCCCACGTAAATTTTCGCCCCCTCTAAGTAAATATCAGCCATAGGATTTGAAAATCTAATATTACAAATTCATTTTTATTTCTCAGCACATTTGTCCATTCTCATTTGATCTTCTCCCTATATATACAGAGAGAGAAAGGTTCAATGGAGAAATGCAAATATTGTTAGAAAAGAGAAACAATCTCAACCATTGAAATAGCTCAATTAAACGTCCAATAACTAAGAATAAATCAAGTGTTCAAATTTTGATGAACATGTCAATAATTTTGATGAACGAACATATTTGTTGAAAATCTCGCATTCTAGGATTCGAACCCCCAACCATAATGCTTGTTCAATATAATTATTGATATGCTCATCAAAATTATTGATTTGTTCAATGTTTCTAAATTTCGCAAAAAAATTAATTTCTCCATAAAACCTAACCTTATATATATATATATATATATATATATATATATATAGAGAGAGAGAGAGAGAGAGAGAGAGAGAGAGAGAGAGAGGTTCCAATGAGAATGGACAAATATTGTGAGAAATAATAATGAATCTAGAACGTTAAATTTTTACCTGGGTTCGATATCCGGATGGAGCAAAATTTTTATCAATTAACTGAATCGTTATAATAACACTATAGACTGCCTTATTCAACACTATTTACTGACTTATATATATATATTATATACATATATTTAGGTTTGAGATACAGTGAGATTGTTATCTTTCGCGAGAAATAGGAATAGCGAATAATCAATAAAATCCATGAATAAGCTGCTTATAATGCACTAATTGCCGTATTAAGTTAATGTGTTGAAATTTTCGTCCCTCCACGATTCGTGTGTTACAAGCGTCTTATTAATGAATTTTATTGATTTATTCATTTTTAGAAATATCTTACGATTAATTCAATAATAGGATTTGAATATTTGGGCGTTCCAAATTCATTTTTATTTCTCACCATATTTAGTCATTTTCATTGGATCCTTTCTCTCTCTATATATATATATATTTATACTTATATATGTAGAAAAGTGATTATATAGATCCCTTAGCTTCCCATAGTACCATAGATACCCTTAACAGTGCATAACGTTGAACACAAAAGTGCATATATGATTATAAAAAGTGCATAACTGTATTAACCGAAAATATATATATACATATAATATAATGCATTATCAAAAAATGCATGATTATATGTAAAATAATGCATTATTGTGTACACAAAAGTGCATGAGATCTATGGTACTATAGGAAGACAGGGATCTACCTGATCCTATCCCTATATATGTATATACATCACAACTGATGAATGGTTATCGAAAGATAAAGATTTACTTGATGATCGAGAGAAAATCCCAATTTTTGCTGATTCCTACTTGTTGCCACCTACTTAATTCTTATATAAACATTTTTGCCATACCAATTCCTCACATGTGATTTATTCGATTTGGTCACAAACTTACATGGAAATCTTGTTCAATCTGCAGGGCATTGCTCTGATAATTACTGTGCTTCAAATAGTGCGGATTCCAAATCTTAAGGTAAAAACTTTTGACTTACCGAGCCTGAGTTCAAGAGCAGACTTGAAATTGCTTTGTTCTTTATACCTTGTCAGGTGGGTACTGTGCTTTTGAGCTGCGCTTTCATCTATGATATCTTTTGGGTGTTCGTTTCGAAGACACTGTTCAAAGAAAGTGTGATGATTGTGGTGAGTGATTATCGAACCTCAGAGCATATCTCTTAAGTGATTTGAGAAAGAAGAAGATATTGAGTTTGCTTTCTTTATACCTTTCAAGGTAGCTCGTGGCGATAGAAGTGGCGAGGACGGAATCCCGATGCTTCTGAAGATTCCACGTCTATTTGATCCTTGGGGTGGTTACAGTATCATCGGCTTTGGAGACATCCTCTTGCCTGGACTGCTAGTTGCATTTTCCCTCAGGTTTGAATCCTCCGCCATTTGTTATTCTTACCTTCTCCACCTCAAAACCGTACTGGACCACAACATTTTGGTCGGTTCTGTACAGTTTTGAGCTTACCGGTTTTCGGTTTTGTTAATATTATGGAGAAACTGAGCTTTCTTTGGTCGGTTCCATTTTTTGTTACTTAATTTTGGTCTAAACCGAACCGGCTGAAGTTTTTAGAATTTAGTATGTTTGTTTTTTTCAATTTTTTCTGAAAAACCTTATAAAAACTAACCCCCAAATTTAATTATGCTAACCACCCCTTACGCAGGCCTCCACTGTCCCGTTCTATTTCTCTGTTTCTTTTAATTCTACTTTTGTTTTTTCTTTAGATGTTTTTTTCTTGCAAACAAGCATTGAGAAAAAAATTGAAATCGCTTGGCGTTATTTCGGTTTAACCCGAAACACTCCAGAAAATTTTGGTCGGTCCGGTGCTCAACCCAAATTCTTTTGGTCATTTTGGTTTCCTCATTTCAGTTAACCAGATCGAATTGCGGTTATTTCAGTCTTGGTTTAAAGAAGCCCGAGGCCCAAACTGCCCCGGAACCTAGGCGCAGGGCTTTTCGTAGGCGAGGCGCACTAAAGTATAAAAAATTCTAATATATTTACCTATAATATATTTTATACTAAAAACACATACTTAAAACCACAAATACTTAAACTCACAAATACTTAATTTGAAACACACAAATATTCAAAACACATAAATACTTAGGGCCCGTTCGGTTCAAGAGATAATATCTCATGATTAATTGTGCCCATGTTCGGTTTATAGTATTAGATTGATAACTTAATCTAGGATATTATCTTTGATAGCTAATCCCCCGATTCAGAATCAGAGCCTAACCCCTCCAACAAAATTAGTCATGGGCGGTGGTTTACCTTTATGCCCTTTATTTCAATTATACACTTGCCAAATTCGAAAATTATGTAGCTCTCGCCTCTGTAACCGGGTGACTCAAGATTGTGACTTTGTGAGGTAATTTAAATTTATACATCTTTGGCCTTGAATTTTCGTTTTGAATCTCTAGTCTCCTCTTCTATCATCTATTATTGTGTTAATTATTTTTGAACAAAATTTCTGAACTAATATATAACATGAGCTTTTTTTGGAAGAAGTATTTTCAGGGGTGTATAAGTAAATATGTTTTAATTTAGCATTATATAATCTTGCAAACCAAACATGTTTTCAATTATATAAAAATTAACAACCCAACCAAACAATTCTTCTTTAATCAAGATTCAATCTTAACTTATCCCATACTATATCTCACTACTATTTTATCTATGGAACTGAACACCACCTTAAAGTCTTAATGTATGATCAAATCTCAAGCAACTAATCAATAATCATCATCATTAAAAGCATCATCCCCATCTCCTCCATCATCTTTGTCTTCACCAATGTCCTCTTCCATCTCCGCCCCATCCTTATCTAAAAGTCTTCTTGACCTCAAACTCGATCCAACAACACCCTTTCCTTTTTCAACACTAGATGCCCCTCTACCGCTATAAAAAATTCTAAACCCTAAATACCGAAGGCGCGCGCCTGGAGGCTTTTGCGCGCGTGCCTCCCTGCACCTCTGTGTGTCTCTTGTAGGTTGGCGTGCCTCGCCTTAAAAATGCCCTAGACCTGTGCCTCGACTAAGCCCTGCGCGCCTAGGTATGCTTTTTAAAACCCAGATTTCAGTTGATTGAACCGACCGAATGATCACCTCTTATCGCTTTTGACCTTTATGGTTTTATGTTTAGAAATTGATAAGAAAAAATGGGTAATTGTACCTAAATATACAAACTTTGACCAAATTTTGGTTGTGCACTTGAATTGAAAATTATTCCTCAAAATACACTTAACTTTCAATTGTTTATGATTTTTTACTTGGTTGCCAATTTCTGGCAAATTAATGCCATTGTGGCTAGGTGAATGGGCAAATATTGTCATTGTGATTAGTTGAAATGGCATAAATATCCGACTACATCGCTTAGTACATTTCACACATCTATCTCACCATTAATTTGGGAGCAATTGACAACTGTATGAAAAATCAGTACAATTGAAAGTTCATGTATGAAAAATCAGAACGATTGAAAGTTCATGTATTTAGAAGTAGAAATTTTAGTTCATGTACAAAATTAGAATTTGGTGAAAGTTCATGTATTTAGGGGCAAAAAGGATTAAGGAAAAAGTATACCTCTTACTATGTTTTGTGTATTCTATCCATTGCAGGTATGATTGGCTAGCAAATAAGAGCCTACGAGCTGGATACTTTTTGTGGGCGATGCTTGCTTATGGATTAGGTAAACAATATACACATCTCCTTCGCCTCGCATTAACAGCACCAAGACATTCGAACGTTGCACTATAACTTAAAAGTTGGCCGATTTTCTTGCTGCCGTGTTCAGGTCTTCTCATCACATATGTAGCATTGAACTTGATGGATGGTCATGGCCAACCTGCGCTTCTTTACATTGTCCCTTTCACCCTCGGTATGCTTTTCATTCCATGTTTTGTTCTCGTTACTATGTGAGAGGTGATAAATAAACGGATGAATTTGCCCTATCTGGCGTTTCAGGTACGTTTTTGGCTCTCGGGAGAAAACGAGGCGATCTGAAGCTTCTGTGGACCAGAGGCGAGCCGGAGAGGATCTGCCCTCATGTCCGTCTCGAGTCTACTCAAGAATCACTCTGAAAAATATTTAGTGAGTGTATAAATCAATCACATATAGTGCTAATATTAAATTTGATCAGTAGATCAACCCCTAATTAGTCTCTCTACCTATGGTTTGCACCTTGCTACTGTGATTCATGCCTCTCTAATGTAAGCCAGGAAACACATCTTGTAATGTATATAATATTCCAAATTTATAAATAACTAATTCTGTCATGGTGTATTGTGTTTGTAGTGTTATATAGTTATGCATTCCCTTCATTTACACCTATTCATGGCAATCGCCGAACAAATTGAGAGAAACATATATACATATATGCATAGAAACACCACTCAAGCATAGACTTCGGTGCTGCCAAAGTTGAGATGACTGCGGTGGTGGGGCTATATTTTTTAGATGGTCTCCTACACGCTCCCAGCCGCGACTGGACTCACGCCACACCAACATGCACAACAAGATCAAAGCACAACAAAAATGAAGCTTTGAAGTTTTAAAGGTTATGTTCTTCATTTATTCTTTTGCGTTCGTGTCGAGCTCGAAGGTCTCCTGTTGTGAAGTTTCCTAGGTGTTTATGTTCTTATTTAGTACGACCGTCGGGCAGTTAGAAATTTTGCCATGGTTTAAGGAATACCAATTTTTGTAAACTTTGCTTGTGTTCGTAGGTCAAATTTGGTGTTGGTATGCTGTTTTGCTTATGCGAAAATGATCTGATTAACTGATGTGTAAAGGAATATATGAGCTTTATTTTAATGGTGTTGGGTTATTGAAGTCGATAAACATGAATGAGAAGGTTAGGCTTACTCTGATATTCTTAAGATTGAAACAATTTTATTTTGTTGTTGCTTTACTAGAAAGTGATAGAAGCTGGAAACAAAACAACACAAGCAGTTTGGGTTGCAGATTGGGGTCCTATTATTATACAAAGTTTTCCGGCCCTTTGTGCTATATGATTTAAAGGTGATTTTAAGTATAGACCTTACTTTTTAAGATAGGAAACATGTCAAGTCAAGTGGGACAGCCCGAAATTGTTGTCTATGCCAAATATTTTCGGCCCCGAGTGTTCACCTGCTCTGACTACTGGTTCGAGAAGCTTGAGAGGTGCATAATTATATTTGTTGTATGTCTAGATTTGCACAATTCAATTTATCATTATGTGAGATTGTTTAGTAAGTGGTGTTGCTATTAATTTCTTTATTGACTGTGATTTGTAATTTTCAAATAAGACTTTGATAAAAAGAAAGATGCGTGTTGTTGCTTTTGACACTGGTGGGTGTTCCAATTTCATAGGTGGGCTGCGTGGTCTAGGTTGCCGTTACATGAATACGCTTGCGCTTCTTGCGAAATTTGCACTCCAAAGTATTTTTCTCACAATGACTTGTAATCCAAAGTGAGTGGAAATTCAAAAGGAACCATTTCCTATTGAAAAGATTCATAATAGAGTTGAATCATTGATTAGTATGAAATGAGTACTTGAAAAAGGAAATTGTAAAAGACTCGTTGTTTGGGGTGGTTGTTGCTTATTTTTATGTCGTCGAATTTCAGAAAAGAGGACTCCAGCATGTTCATTGCAGTCGTTGCCGGGCAAAATAAAGGTCAGTATTCCACATAAAACAATGATGTTAATAATTGAATGAAGTCATCAACGATATAGGATACTATGCAAATATATTATAGTTTGTCATTAACTAATTATTACTTCCTCTGTCCTACTAAAAGTGACCTGTATTCTATTTTGGGCCGTCCCACTATAAGTGATATATTTCCAAAATTTAGCCCTTAAGTATAGGTTCTACCACTTTTAACAAATTTATATTTTCTCCTTAATTTTTGTGGCAAAAGTTTTGAACTACTTATAATAAGACGGAGGGATTATTATTATTATTATCAGACAAAATTGTCCCACAAACACCAACACGCAAATCAAGGAGTGGTGTAACAATCAAGCAAAGAATAATTGAATCATAAAGTGAGTGATTCGATGAGACTATGAGGCAACTTTTGCATGTACCTTGTACAATTTTATCTATGACTTTTGATGTAGCTTCCGGTTGAATGCAGTCCAAATAAATGAAGTCTTGTGATTCTTTCACATGATGCCGTCCAAATAAATTTTTTTGGGCCTAACATGCTAAATAATTAAAAACTTAAAAGTAATATATTTAAAACACTACCATTAGTTAAGCATAATCAGATTATCATCTTCTTCTCTGCGCTGTTTCTCTTCCAAACACTAAAGTAAACCAAATTGCTCTTTCAACCAAACAATCTACAGAGATGGCAGCTTATGCAGCTCTGGCTTCACTCTTGAACAGTATTGAGCAGATGATGAGCCATCCTCGTCTTTCCACTTCTTTCCACAACAATCAGATCCAATCTCTTGAGGAAAAGGCTGCTTTGTTGCTCGATTTCATAGAGACCTATAATTATGGTGGATTTAGCGAAGAAGCACAGGATCTCGAAAGCCTAATCACATCTGCTGCTCATACGGCTGAAGATATGATTGAATCTAACATCGTCAATCAAATCCTTCCTCTTTCAGCTGAGGATCGGGAAGCAGCTTTGAGTTTCTCGTTGTATCTACAGAAAAAAACGGCAGCCTCACGCCGGACAGCCTGGAGCTTCTCTCGCTGTCACTCCGTCGCCCGCCCCCAGTCCCCAGCAGCAGCTGCCACCCCTCGCCGCCTCGCCCAACGGCCAACGGCCCGGACTCCGACTCGTGCCTATTCCCAGGCACCCACTCCCCAGCAGCCGCAGCTTTTCCGGTGACCCCGCGACCACCCCTTGCCGCCTCGTCAACGGCCGCCTCCGCAGCAGATCGACGCTGTTCTTGCGCCATCCACCAGGCTTCCAGCAGATCTGCAGCCGTGCAGATTTGAGACAGCAGCAGACCGGCGCATCTCCTACGCCACCACGCAGATCGTTCGGCGCCGCCACCCAGCAATCCGGCTCCAAGCAGATCTCCGACGCTTAGGAGACAGAGTCGTAGCTGCCACCGGATCCGCCGACGCAGCGTGCAATAATCCCAGCAGACATCACCTTTGCGCAAGATCGGTCAACGCCGGTAGTCACGACGCTATGCTCTGAATCACGCCTACCAGCCACCTATCTCAACGCCTGCAGTCTCTCTCGGCCGATTCCTCCCGCTCTGGCCGGCGTCATCTGCTGTCACTGTACCCAAGTTCCAACGCCAATGTAAGCTTTCTAGTAATGGTTGAAAGCTCTGTCGTTGTGCCGTCCTTCATCCTTATCGTAGTCTCTTCTCTACTATGAAAATGGCGTATGGTTTGGAGTTTGAGATTTGGATTTCACAATACTTCGAATAGAGGCAGTTTACGGATTCATCTTCTACA
Organism: Salvia miltiorrhiza; assembly: GCF_028751815.1. Lineage (NCBI taxonomy): Eukaryota > Viridiplantae > Streptophyta > Magnoliopsida > Lamiales > Lamiaceae > Salvia > Salvia miltiorrhiza. Next base: position 52,679,881 of record NC_080393.1, on the reverse strand, counting down.
AACTTATTTTCCTTGGATATGAATGCTTACTGGAATGGATATTTGCAATAGTGGATTACCTTGAATGTTTTACAACTGATCAGTGGCTGTTGAGTTGAATTAATTGTGGAGTAACTTGAAGTTGCTTGGTTGAGAGTTTTTTCCTATTTCTTTGACCGGAGAGCATGAGTCGCGAGGAGGTTTGGAGGGTGGTGAGGAGAAGAGGGCACGAGAGGACCAGAGAAGAAGGCAATGAGGTGTATCAACGGAGCAATAACTTTCATAGACAGCCGAAGACTTGGAGGACTGGTGCTGGTCGATCGACTGGAGAGGTTAAACCTCCTCCAAGATCACAGAGAATCACCTTCTTCTTCAACAACATCCCCGAACATTGCAGCTTTGATTTCTTAAGAAGGAAGTTTGGTGCCGTCCGCGTTCCGACAGACATTTTCTGTCCCAATAAGAGAGATAAAAAAGGGAAGCCTTTCGGCTTTGTCCGATTCAAAGGTGTCAAGGATACGGAAGGTTTGCTTGAACAGTTGAACAAACTTTGGATTGGAAGCTACAAAATTAGATTTTTTAAACCAAGGTTTGAGAGGGTGGTGAGGGATGAGGAAAAAAAGGGGTTCGACGCCAAAAGAGATATTGGAAAGAAACCGGACTACTTCCATTTTTTGGATTCTGCAAAGAAGAAGCCGGGAATTTCCTTTAAAGAAGTTCTCACTGGAGTCTCTGAAGGAGAACCCAGCACAAGAGAAAAGCTACAATTCAAAACTTCAGAGGAGGATTCAAAGTGGCTTGAAGGAACATTCACAGGTTTCATCAAAGATGATTTCTCCTGGGATGAAATCAAAGAAGAAATCAACAGCGAATGTGCCGGGAAACTGAAAGTTTCGACGATGGGGGGAAGTTTGGTGCTCATCCGAAGTATTTGCGAACTGTCAACACAAGAAGTTCTCATGGAGTTAGATGAATGGAGTGACTTCTGGTTTCTTTGGAAGAGGAAATGGAACTTCGTGGATGTTCACCAGCAGCGATCTATTTGGACGAAATGGATTGGGATCCCGCTTCATGCATGGAACTCTCGTTTCTTTGATTCGGTGACGGCAAAATTTGGGCGGGTTTTGAAAATTCACGAACTCACGAAAGAAAGAGAGAAATTGGACGAAGCTTTGATCCAAATCTCTACAGGTCTCAAATCCATTGAGCAAGTAGTGGAGTGCTGCATTGATGGAGCTAGTTTCACACTTCGCATTGAAGAAATTCAGGATAACCCACTCTCGTCCTTGTTCGGAGAACCGGATTTAGACGAGTCGGAATCGGAATCGGATCCAGGATGGTCGGATGGAGTGGAATCTATGGATCAGGCTAACGCTACCATTGGAATGATGGATGGCATCGGTGTGGAAGATGGAGACGTTTCGGTTCTCCAAGAATTGAACTCTTCGATTCCTTCGCAAGACGTCTCAGTTCTCCAAGAATTGAACTCTCCGATTCCTTCGCAACAAACCGTTGCAGATACGTCAGTAGAGGTTACCAATCATGAGGAGAAAACATTGGGAGGCTCGAGACTGCTTTTGAATGCGAGTGCTGTCGCAGTTTTAAGCCAGTCTTCTTGCAGGGCCGAGCAGGCCTCTCTTTGCGAGGTACCTATTTCCTTGCCCACGGTTCCTGCTGTGAGAGAAAAGAGAGAAAAGGAACCCATTCTTCTACAAGGGGGTATTGATGATCTGGAAGATAACAGTGAGAATCTCGACGGGAATGTTTTTGTAGAAGAAAACAACCATTCTGAGGGAGTGTCTAGGACCGAAAAGGATGATTCTTCGGGCTCCCAAGCAGGGGAAGCTAGGCTGCCTTCCAACAACAAAAGGGCTGATCACCGATGCACAAAAGGAAAAAAAGGTAAAGGGAAAAAGAAGAATAGAGCGAGGGAGAAGGAAAATTGGGGGCGTTTCATCTCTGAAATAGAACCACTAAATGGGAGAGAGGAGGAGGCCGCAGAGGAGGAAGACATTGGGGAGAGACAAAAAGGGTTGCTTTTGACAGAGGAGGGGGGAATTTCAGGTCAGAAAATCTGGGACTTTGGGAAGAAGTTAGGTCTTTCAAGTCAGATTGAAGAAGAGGTGATTGTGCGCCAAATCGAGATGCAAGGTAACTTCCTTTCCTTCAATAATGCTGGGAGTCAGATGAATTGTCCATGAATTTACTGTCATACAACATTAGGGGCTTGGGGAGTATTGCGAAACAGCGAGATGTTATGGATCTTGTAAGAGGGCATAAGATTGATATTTGTTGTTTACAAGAGACAAAAATGGAGACTTTTAGTGATGTTTTTTGTAATTCTTGGTGGGGGTTTAATAACACAGATAAGGCAATCAGGAACTCTGAGGGGAGAGCTGGGGGAATTGTGTGTTTATGGAATAGGGAGGTGTTCGAAGCATCTAGTTCTTGGGATTTACCGGGGGCAGTGGTTGTTAACGGTAGGTACAAGGAGGACGGTCTATTGTGTTGCATTATCAATGTTTATGCGCCAACTGAATTAAAGGAAAAGAGGATTCTCTGGGATGCAATTGGTTCTATTGTTGAACAGAATGCGGATCGAAGTGTGTGTATTTTGGGAGATTTTAACGCAGTCAGGAGAAGAGAAGAGAGGGTGGGCAGCGGGGAGACGTTTCGAGCGTCGGATGCGAGGTTTTTCGAGGATTTTATTAGGGGGAACGATCTGAAGGAAATTCATACACAAGGTCGAAAGTACACTTGGTACAAGCCCAATGGCAAATGCAAGAGCAAGATCGATCGTTTCCTTGTTAACGAAACTTGGATGCTTACTTGGGAAGGAAGTTCTGCACGCGGTCTTCAGCGTTCGATCTCGGATCACTGCCCAATTGTTCTCACTACTAGAACGGAGGATTGGGGACCAAGACCTTTTAGGTTCCTAAATGCTTGGACGAATCACCCGGAGTTTGAAGATGTTGTAAAGAAAGTGTGGACGGGGCCTGACTATCAGGGATGGAGCTTTTTCGTGGTTAAGGAGAAATTGAAGAAACTTCGCGAGGCTTTAAAAGTTTGGAATCGTACATCCTTTGGTGAGATTGATTCTAAAATTCACGAATTAAAGAAGGAGTTACAACAGAAAGATGAGCTTGACGAGCAGAGTTGTTTAGGCGAAGTGGATGTTATCAGGAGAAATGAGCTCCAAGCTCTCATTTCCCTTCAGATGAAGCATAAGCAGATGACTTTACAACAGAAGGCTAAACTGAAATGGCTTAAGGAGGGAGATGTGAATTCCGGCTTCTTCCATAAGGCGATTAAAGGGAGGCGGTTGAAGAATGACATAGGCGGACTGATCTTTGATAACTCATGGATCTCCAAACCGGAAGAGGTAAAAGCTAGGGTGAGAAATCATTTTGAAACCTTTTTCAAGCGGAAAGATAGACAGATGCCTGTTATTCCCATTGACTTTGTGAGAAGGAAAATCTCTGATGAGGAGAGAAATTGGCTGATTAGAGGTTTCGAACCCGAAGAAGTTAAAGAAGCGGTCTGGAGCTGCTCTGGCGATAAAAGTCCAGGACCTGATGGCTTTAACTTTTCATTCTGGAGATCGGCTTGGCATGTGGTTAAGGAGGATATCCTCCAGGTCTTGAAGGACTTCCACGCGAACGGTAAAATTCCTAAAGGAGGTAATGCTTCTTTCATCGTTTTAATACCGAAGAAAGAAGGGGCTGATTCGTTGAACGAATTTCGTCCAATCTCGCTCATTACCAGCTTGTATAAAATCATTGCAAAGATCTTGGCGGGGAGACTGACGAAGGTAATGGGATCGATCATCTCTGATAATCAAAGCGCTTTCGTTAAAGGGCGGTTCATTCTCGATGGTGCGGTCATTTTGAATGAAGTTGTTCTTGAGTCAAAAAAGAAGCGACGAAGCCGGATATTCTTTAAGATTGACTTTGCCAAAGCTTTCGACTCAGTTCAATGGGATTTTTTGGATACTTTGCTGGATAGAATGAACTTCGATGGGATTTGGAGGAAATGGATTCAAGGGTGTCTACAGTCAGCCACGGCAAGTGTCCTTGTTAACGGGTCATCAACGGGAGATTTCAAAATGGAGAGAGGCTTGAGACAGGGTGACCCGATGTCTCCCTTCTTATTCCTCATTGTTGCGGAAGGATTGAATGCGCTTGTTGAGAGAGCAGTGGAACGACAGTTATTGTTTCCTGTTAAGATTGGTAAGGATGAAGTGCCGATTACACACCTCCAGTACGCGGATGACACCATCTTTATTTTAGAGGCTGATGAGCGTAATGTGGAATCACTGAAAAGTCTGTTGCTTCTCTTTCATTTTGTCTCGGGTCTTGCTGTCAACTTTGCGAAGAGCAGCCTGATGACGGTGGGAGTGAATGTGTCAGTCGAGAGGACATGGGCTTCGTTTCTCCATTGCAAGATTGGTTACTTCCCGTGTCTTTACTTGGGAACCAAAATTGGAGGCCGAAGCAATGGTGTTAGCGAGTGGAAGTTCTTGGTGGATAAAGTCTCAAACAAAATTGCAAGCTGGAGAAAAAGACCTCTCTCGTTGGCAGGGAGGATCACTCTTGTCAAAGCGGTGCTTCAATCTATTCCGGTATATCAACTGGCCTACGCTTTCATTCCCAAGACTGTGCTCAAGAACCTCAATTCCTTGTTCTCAAGATTTCTGTGGGGTGGAGACTCTCAGTCGAGAAGAATCACCTGGTTTAAATGGAGCTCCTTGTGTTCCAATAAGAAAACAGGAGGTCTTGGGTTTCGGGATGTGGAATTGTTTAATCATGTTCTGTTAATTAAATGGCTTTGGAGATTTTTGGTGGATGGGGGAGCTTTGTGGGCGAGAGTGATCAAATCGATTTATGGGGAACTTGTCTGGGGCGAAGAGGGGGATTGCTCGATGGTGGGAAGAAGTGGACAGTTGGGGTGGTGGGCGAAAATTGTGGAGAAAGGGGGAGGAAGAGACGATAGATGGTTCATTGATCACCTTCAACACAGTCTCGGGGATGGAATGAATACAATGTTCTGGGAGGACGTGTGGGCTGTTAACAAACCTCTCAAGTTCTCTTTCCCGAGATTGTATAACTTGTGCTCGAATAAGAAAGCCCTTGTCGGAGAGAGTGGGTTTTGGGAAGGAGAAGAGTGGGTGTGGTCGGTGAATTGGAGGAGGGAATTGAGGGAAAGAGAGAATGGACAGGTGGAGGAACTTTTGAGACTTGTTGCTGCTTTTGTCCCTTCTACAGGTTTAACTGATGGATGGAGTTGGAGGGCAACTACGGACGGTAAATTCTCAACAAAGTCGGCTTATGATTTGGTGGCGGCTTCCAGAGAGGCGCAACAAACTCAACCGGCTGAGATGGCTATGGTTTGGGAGGCTCCAACATCGCACAAAGCCAAGGTGACAGCGTGGAGATGTCTTAGAAATCGTTTGGCTACATGTGACAACTTAAGAAGACGACAAATTCAAATTAGTTGGGAAGAGAGAGGATGCAACGCCTGTGTCGCTGGAAAGGAGACGACGGAACATCTGTTTCTTCATTGCCCGAAAGCTGCGGCGGTGTGGGACCAAATCTTCCAATGGTTACACATCAAAACGACAAATCCTAGAGGTACTCTCCATCATTACACTTCCTTCATCTCTGCTGCCAAAAAGAAGAAAGGAAGAAGATTGCTAAATGCGTTATGGGTGGGAACGGTTTGGACACTATGGGAAAAAAGAAACGAGAGTCGTTTTCAAGGAAAGATTTGGGATATTGAGAGACTTGTTTTACAGATCAAGGGTAGACTTTGGAGTTGGAATGAGGTCTATAAAGTTTTGGAGTTGAGAATCCCTTTCACCATGTGGTGCTCAAAGGGTTTCAATCTTTCCTTCTTGTTTTGATTGGCATCCCTGGTGCCTTGCTTTTTATCTTAATAAAATTTTAATTTTACTGATCAAAAAAAAAAAAAAAAAAAAATCTACAGAAAAAAACGGCAATTGAAGAGAAAAATGCGCCTGCAGTTGGAGATGTGGATCAATTTCATGGTGAATCTAACCAAGCAATTGAAGAGCCTGCATCTCATGTGGCTGGAGGTGGATGTTGGATCAATTTCATGAAGCTCATTAAGAAAAAGAGGGCAATTGAAAAAAAAAATGAAGCTGCAGTTGGAGATGTGGATCAATTTCATGGTGAATCTAACCTCAGCTACTTTAACTATCTGCGGCAAATAAGTGAAGACATGGATGCTATCATTGAGAAGGCCAATGAGTTGAAGGAGAAACAGAGATTCAGAGAGGCCCAACCCCCCACGCATTCAACACCTCTTACTCAGAACAGAGAAGAAACTGCGATGGTGGGATTTGGTGATGAGTTGATTCAGCTTCTTGACGAGCTCACCAGTCATCGATCCAATCGGCATATCATCTCAATCGTGGGTATGGGCGGCATGGGTAAGACTACTCTTGCCAAAAATATTTATGCTAATCAACTCATCATCGAACACTTTGATATTCGTGCTTGGGCTACCGTATCTCAGCAATACAATGCTCAAGAAATTCTTCAACAACTTCTTTCTAGCCTAGGAAAATCCTCCGATAAGAATGTAGATGAATTAGGAGGACAATTGCATAAAACTTTATCTGGTAGGAGATATTTGATCATTTTAGACGACATATGGAGTGTCGAAGCTTGGAATGAGGTGAGGTGTTTCTTTCCCGATAATGGAAGTGGAAGCCGGATTGTTCTAACTACTAGGTTGTCAGATGTGGCTAACAGTTGTGGCTCTTCTTGCTTTGCGAAGAATTTTCTAGATGAGAATGAAAGTTGGGAATTATTCTGCAAGAAGGCATTCCAAAATGAAGATTGCCCTACTGAACTTGAGGAAGTTGGAAGGGAGATTGTTAAATTATGCAAAGGACTAGCATTATCCATTGTTGTGATTGGTGGGAGTCTTCTAAAGTCTCCTAGGACTGTAGGATATTGGAAGAGTGTTGCCAAAGATATAGAATCAAGTCCCAACTCAAAAGAGAAAGAAGAAAGCTTAGATGTATTGTTTTCAAGTTATAACCACTTACCTCCTCATCTAAAGCCTTGCTTTCTTCATATTGGAGTTCTTAAGCATATAAATTATGCAAACCTCAATATATTGAGTATCATCCAGCTTTGGGTTGCCGAGGGATTTTTGAAATCAAATGGAGGCCGAGTTTTGGAAGAGATTGCAGAGGATTACTTAAAGGATCTTACTGATAGAAATCTGATATTGGTTGGCAGACGAAGTAAAAATGGGAAGATGAAATGTTGTGATATTCATGATCTTTTAAGAGACTTGTGCTTAAAAGTATCTGAGCAACAAGGGTTTTTTCATGTGACTCAAGGCCCTATACAAGGCATAGAACGTCGCCTCACATATTTTGATGCTACCTTGGAGTGGGAAAATGCCACACCCTTACTTGCACGCTCTATCATGAAATTTAAATTTGCCGGGGAGGAGTCTTACAAACATAGATTGTTGAGAATTTTGGATGACAACAATATAAGGTTAGTTGAAAAACCATTAATTGGGTGTGCTAAAAAAGACTTGCGCAACCTTCGTGTGAGGGAATATGATTACAGGGGATGTGTTAACTTGCGCTACCTTGCTTTGTGGGAATATGATTACGGGGGGTTTGAGTTGGAGCTTCCTAGTTCAATATCCTTGGTATGGAATCTGCATGCTTTAATCTTTCACAAAGCTGTATGGAATATTTCGAGAGTCGTTGCACCAATTGAAATTTGGAAGATGCGACAACTTAGGCATATCCAGTGTCGTCGAATTCATCTTCCTCATCCCGATGGACAAGATGACTTGATAATCTTGGAAAATCTTCATACGCTTGGGAGTGCATTGAATTTGAGGTTGAGTGAGGATGTGTGCAAGATCATTCCCAACATCAAGAAATTGCATCTTGAATACGATGGTATGTTGCAAGGATACGATGTTAGTTTGAAGTCTTTGTGTAATCTTGATCGCTTGCATAAACTTGAATCACTCAAACTGAATGGGTGGTTGATCCGGTATGCTGAGATGAACGAGATACGCTCATTTCCCAGTTCGCTAAACAAGTTGAGATTGAGGTATTTCAAATTTGAATGGGAAGATCTGACAATGATTGGTTCGCTGCCCCTACTCGAAGTTCTCGAGGTACATTGTAACTATCTCAGGAAGGGCAGCACGTGGAGTCCTGTTAATGGGCAATTTCAACGCCTGAAGTTCTTGAAAATTAGATCTTGTGAGCTGACATATTGGAATGCAGAGAGTTGTCATTTCCCAGTTCTGGAGAAGCTTGTTCTGCTTTTTATATCTGAGTTGGAAGAGATCCCATGGGGCATCGGCGAAATACCGACACTCAAACTTATTCAAGTGGGTTTTTGTCGTAACTCTGCTGCGATTTCCGCTTTGAAAATAAAAGACGAGCTCGAGTATCAGGGCAATGATGACCTTCAAATCCAGATTCGCGTCGACAATGATAAACTGGAGAGCTTCAAGGCAACGATGGAAGCAGAGGGCTTGACACTTAATGCTGATCAATTTAATAGATTTCCGTATTCCTGATTTCAATAGATTTTCATGATAGCTTTTGTTTTTGGTTTCTAGTTTCATATTCTGTACTTGTATATATTATTATGCACTTGCAATGCATATTTCTATCGTTTGAATCTTCATTTTTGTACGAGAATGATCTTTTTTCCAGTAAAAGAGGAATCACTGTGTCATGGCCATGGCCATGGCCCCTGGGGCGTTCAGTTTGATGTTACCTATTCTTTTTTTTCTTTTTTTTTTAATTCTCCTCAAAATCCATAACTCTCTTGTTTTGTTCTAATTTATGTTCAATCATCAATTTTCTCCGAGGTGGTTGTCCGAAATGACACTATTTGCCTTTGAAAATGAGATAGTAGACTGAAAAATGACACTTTGAAAACAAGTGTCATTTTTCTCTCTCTAAAACTCACACACAACATCAACCGCCTTTCTTCCTCATTGGACTCCGGCGAGCAGCAACTAGCCTCTATCTTCTCTCTCCCACCAGACAGCTTGGACGACACTGGCCTTGGAGCGGTGACGTCGCTGGATTTAAGAGAAGGGTGGTGGTCAGACTTTAGGGGAGAGCTCTGTGTACGTCTGAATTAAGAGAGAGGCAGAGACTATGCGTGGGTGCCTCTGAATTCTGTGCACCTAGCCTTATGGGAAGTTGAGTAGCGGCGGCGACGAGATTCACTGGCGGCAGCGGCACTGGGAACTGGGAAGTGAGGCGTGTACAACGGGTTTTTTAAATTGTATTCCAAATGTAATTTTTTTAGTCTAAGTGTCATTTTTTAGTCCACTGTGTCATTTTAGACGGTCACAGTGCCATTTTCGACAGCCACATTGAAAAAAATCGATGATCGGACATAAATTGGAACAAAACAAAAAGTTATGGATCTTGAGGAAAAAAACAAATATGTGCGATTCGCGAAAATATATTTTGGATTTATAAGCAATTAACCCATAAATAAATAAATAAATAATAAAATAAAAAATATAAAGAATAAAGAACATACAATACAATCCCAAAAGTCCTCTTCCTTTTACCTCTAAACCTACTTTTATATACTCCCTCCATCCCGTAAGAGTGTATCACATAAGGGATGATGCAGGCTTTAAGAAAAAAGTTGGTAGATAAAGTGTTGAGTAGAAAGAGTGGTTGTGGTTGAATTGGTTGTGAGGTTATATAGAAATGAGTGGTTATGGTTAAAAGGAGAAAATATGCCTATGTTCCAAAATGGAAGTGATACACTCTTATGGGACGGACGAAAATGAAAAATGTGATATACTTTTATGGAGCAGAAAGAGTAAAATTTAGGGAATTGAAAATGCGTGAAAAAAAGCGAACAAGTCAATAATTTCTAAGTACAAATCAATGTACCGTGTGAACATGCATTTTGATTTGGTTCGAATCCTCATATGAAATTATATATAAATTAAAGGGAACAATAATTCTAAATTGAATAGGAAAATAATTGCAGTGTTAGTGTTCCCTTACCAGTTCATTGAGTTCAATTTCAGCAGATTTGGCATCTTCAAGCAGGACCCTCTTTATGAACAACGAAAATTGAATAAAAAATAACAACAAAAAAAAAAGCTTTAGTGGACAATCAGAACATGAATCGATTTCATTGTCAAAAAAGCGAAACTTGAATCGATTTCATTCCTTCAAAGAATACAATTTTTTCATCAAAAAATCTAGAAACCCTACAGATCGTGGATTGGTACGCAGTAAACGGGGAGAAGATATAAATGAGTGAGTGAATTTCGGATGGTCCTTTTTTACCCAATTGTAAAATAATCTCATTTTCTCTCCCTCAATTCTCTTTTCTTCCTCTTCTCCCTTTCCTCTCTTGCTCCCTCTCTCTGAGACAGCAGCTGCCGCCTCCTCCGATAACATCTCTCTCTCCCTCCCTCTCCCTCGAGCAGCCTGGGTCGCCGAGTCTGCCACGGTGGTTCCCAGCGTGTGCACCACTCTTAATTTATCTATTTTATAATTGTTTTTTATAAAAATAAAAAATATTATTATATTATGAACTCTAATTAATATTTATCACTAAAAATTGAAATTTTAAAAAATTATATACCCTAACTTTGAATTAATGAAACCCAAATAATCAATTATTCATTCAAATAAATATAAAAAAAATAATTATAAACCCTAATTGAATGAGTGAACTCTTGTTAATTATCTTTTTATAATATTAAAGCATAATAAATTAAAATTGAAGAAAATATAATTAAAAATTAAAATAAATTAAGAGTGGTTAGGGGTGGGAAGATAGGGTTCGGGTATAGGGTACCCGATTACTCAATCCGAAAAAATCGGGTATCGTGTACCTTATACCCGAAAAATTAGGGGTCGGGGTCGGGTTCGGGTATTTAGGGTGCTAAAAAATCGAGCATCGGGTAATAATTTTAAATTATTTAATTAAATTTAATTTAAAAATCTGTAAAATTTTGAATTGAAATTCAATTTTAATTTAAAATTTTAGACTTGGGAGTTGAGATTTGTGCTTGTTGATTTTTGATTTGATGTTATATATTACTCCCTCCGTCCCACTTCAATTGGCATAATTGCCTTTTTTGTTTGTCCCACTTCAATTGGCACTTTCCTAAAAAAGTATGTAGTCCCTACTTTCTCTACTCACATAAAACAAGTAGACCCTACCTACTTTACACTCTTAACTCTTTATTCTTAATCTCCGTGCCCAACTCAAAAGTGCCAATTGAAGTGGGACGGAGGGAGTATTTGTTATATAGGGAGTTAAAAACATACACAATTATATAGGGCAAATGCTGAAAATAGAGGCTACATTTTCGAATTTTTTTAAAAGAAAATAGGGTATTTCGGGTATTAGGGTACCCTAATACCCGATTAAGCCAAATCGGGTACCCTAATGCCCGAAATACCCGATTTTCACAGTTTGACTTGAAAGATGCAATTTTGACCGGGTAATTTAGGGTACTCGAATACCCGAGTCGGGTATTAGGGTACCCGATTTTTTTTCGGGGTCGGGTTCGGGTATAGGGTTTCTGTGTAATTCGGGGTCGGGTACCCGTTTTTTTCGGGTAGGGTACCCGATCCCGACCCGATTCCCAGTCCTAAGAGTGGTAGCCGGTGGTAATCCCATCTGAAAGGCAGTTTAGTGGGTTTGTGAGAGCTGCCAATGCATTATCTTTAAACTGTCGTTAGATATTAAGAATATTTTGTTAGAAAAATGACGGTAAATTGGATGTTGTTAAACTGCTTCTTTATATAATATATAGATGATGGCTATTCGTCACGCATAGGTGTCGTTGGTATTCTTAAAGAATGATTCACATGCACCCTATTCATACTGCAAAAGTTTGTTGGCAAAAAGTTAAAAAACTCCATTCATTTCTTCTTTCTTGCTTAAAACAAGCCAGCAAATTAAACAAATTTATTCACCTTGATGTAACATATTTTGAAGGAAGCACATATAATAACATTTTATGATTCAGTTACGCGTCGTCAGGGGCGGAGCCAGACTTTTGATTCAGGGGGGTCCAAAAATTTTTTAACGTAACTTTGAAAGTGTGGCAAAGTAAATCACTCATCTTCTATAATTTTTGCAATTTCATCCCCCAATTTTTTCGATTGTCGAATTGTTAACTTAAAGTTTGTGTGAATTATTTCTCCATGTAATATTCATGTTACGATGTATTTTTCAATAAAATTACTACATATTGAAAATTATGGTGCAAATACAAGATACAATCTCCTTCTAATTTGGAAAAAAAAAATTAATTGAAATTGTACGAAACGACGTCGTTTAGGCCTCACAAAAACGACGTCGTCTTTACTAATCCACGTAAGTTGCAATTCAACACTGACGATCTAAAAAAAAATAGGGGACGTAATTGAAAAAATAGTGATTTAATTCGCCACAATCAAAAGTCATGTTAAAATTACAAATTTGAAATAGTTTGTGATTTTATTTGCAAAAATCTCATAAAACTTTGTAAGATAAAGTAACTTTCAATATCAAATTAAAAAAATAAATCTCTAAAATCCAATCCAATCATGATATGTATAAATTAATTATGTGTTTACTTCTTCAAAACGTCTTAACTCTAAATATTGCATACCAATTACAGTTTAAAATAGCTCAACATAATAATAATGTAGATAGAATTATATATTTTTTATTTTTTAATATAAAATTACGAAAATACCCCTACTATTTTTGAAAATCCCAGGGGGGCCCAGTGACCCCCCTGCCCCACCCCTAGCTCCACCCCTGCGCGTCGTGGCCATCTCTTCTCATTTCGATATGATCTTCCATAACACTTTTCTTTATTGCGTCATAGTTTTCCCTCATCTTCTACTACCTTTATTTCCTCCCAACAAACCCATTTATTTTCTCAAAACAAATAAAGAGTTCTTATATATTTGGCAAATATTATTCCTAGCAACTTCCTTTTTCCCCTACAGAACGTCTCACATGTGGGAATTCTGGGAAATTAAATTAATAATTAGTACGTATTTGTATTTGTGCAATGTAAAAAATATATATAAACTCAATAATCATACTAAAAATTAGTATATAATTTTATTATAAATATTTTAAAAATTTTCATAATCACTTACTTTAAATACATAAAAGAATATTGAGTATATAGTAAGTTAATTTCTTCCAATTATTGGAACAATAGTAATTTAAAACTACAAGCGCGTCATTAAAAATATTTAGACATTCATGTATATATTAATTAAGCAGCAATGTTAGCATTAATTGAACCTGAATCCAATAAGCAAAATCAAACAAATTTAAAATTCAGCAATTATTAGATAGTATATTTTAAAATTAGCGTGCATATTGAAGATAAAAGGCATGAGTGATGAGTGTGTTTTCTGTTATTTTAGCCTCGCTGGCATCATGCGTCTTGTGTGTGTGTTAGCAGCACCTTTTGTGTGCACAACAACATAATGAAATTATTTCTCCTTCTTCGTCATTTGTTTCATCTTCATCGCTTCATTTCTATTAGTGCAAAATCAAAATTTGTTATTATGCTCATATCACATACAACCGATACGAATTAGTACATTAATTAGATCAACACAAGGTGTAACAAGCTACACGGGGTAACCCCCAACCACCCTCTATATATATAACATGCTAGTTAACCAACACCCTCAAATCCTTATCTCACACACTAATTAAAACACAAAACACTAAACTTCATTCCTCGCAATGCATATATAAGAGCACCTCCTCCTCCCGTCCCGGGCTCCCGTCAGGTCGAGGCTGCCGGGAACGAAGGAGGAGTTGCTCTTATATATGCATTGCGAGGAATGAAGTTTTGTGTATTGTGTTTTTAATTAGTGTGTGAGAAAAGGATTTGAGGGTGTTAATTAGCATGTTATATATATATATATATATAGAGGTGTTGAGGTTGTTCGGGTTACCCGTGTAACATGTTAATTAATGGAGTAATTAGCATGTTATATATATATATATATATATATAGGGGAGGGCTATACAGAAAACTCCCCTTAGACTATAATATAAGAATAAATCTGGATCATTAAATCTTGATGGACTGTTTCATTCACCAAACACAAACTGATAGTTCATAGCTAAAATTACAGAAATGGTATATTGGGTAGTTGACGTTTAATTCTCTCTCGCTCTCTCTCTCTCTCTTAATAACATGTTTCCAAAACTCCCGGTGTAGTGGTTCTGGCGATCGCCGCAGGTGGAAGATGGCTGTTGTCGCACGTCCTGGTGGAGAGTGGCGCGGTGGTTCTGAATCGCATCCGAACGGCGCGGCAGTTGCAGGCGCGGACGGCGGCGGATTGGCAAGAGCAGTGGTGGTGGCGGCGCTGCTGGGGATCTAGCGGCAGCACTATGTGCAGGAGCGGCGATATACACAGGGTGGCGCTGATGGCGTCCGACTGAACTGGAGTGGTGGGCGGAGCGTAGCGACCCTGCTGGAAGCGGCTTGGAGACCAAGCCGCGCTCTGCACGGCGTTCAACTGGGGCTGAGGAGGCGTGAATTATTTTTATTTATGTATGAATTATTTATTTTAGCCTTTTGTTTGTTGTACGAATTATTTTTGATTTACGTACGAATTATTTTTGGTTTACGTATGAATTATTTCGGTCGTATGAACTATTTTAGCCTCAACTCTGATTGTATGAATTGTTTTTTGTTTTCGTACGAATTATTTTGATTTACGTACGAATTATTTTTTGTTTACGGATGAATTATTTTATTTACTACACCATACGTAATCAGGTTTGCATGTGAAAATAATGAAAAAAAAAATAAGAAAGGATGATAACTAAAAATTGTGAATAGTGTCTTCACATACTTGGGTTCTCCATAAGAATACTGATCGTGTTCTTCAACTTTATTCGTAAGGGTTTTTTTTTCTTCCTATTGTGTATACATAGATATTGGCATAAACGTGATCCCCATATCTATATATACTAATAGAAAAAGAGCCTAAGCATTTTATGGGACAACTTGTGGATTGCCTATTTTACCCTTATCATATATTTTATAAAATAAATCTAATACTTTATAATAATCCAAACTCGTATTCCATTAGTTACATGTATCGGATCTTTTAAAATATGATAAGAGTAGAATTGTAATTGCATTAGAATTGTATTTAATTTTGAATTTACTTGTACGCAAATTGTCTACACCATATAGATCTTACATGTATCGGTGTCTTGTATGCAAATCGTCTACACCAGCGCCACTACGGAAGCATTCGTAAGCAATATTTCGTTGTTCTCCTTGTCTCGCCGCTGTGCTCCGATCAGGTTGTCGTCTACACCAGCGCGCCACTATGAGAAGCAAGCAGCTTGTCTTTGTTGAATTGAGATCCAAGTAAATTCTTGTGTATCCTTATAAAATATCATAGGTGTTAATAAAGCTTGTTATTATGGTCCTACTGATTGTTCTCAAAGATATCAGGCTAATTGGGATGTTGTAAAAATAAGTATTTGTGTTCAAGTTATCATAATACCTAAAAAGATATCAGCTTTTAGAATTTGTTTGAGAATTGAGCATGCATGTCCTCACTACGGAAGCAAGCGTCGTGCATTCGTAAGCAATATTCTCAATTGCGGCTGTCAAAAAAATTTGGTTATGTCAAAATTTTGAGTTCGGATATTTTATTCTGTGAATAATAATATTGGTTTGAATTGTTGGGAAAGTTTTTATATATGTATTAAAGTTGTGGTTAATTTAGTTGATGTTATAGCTTTTATAAAACAAAAGGCTGAGTTAAACCAATAGCATCGCATTATTTCTCACTGTAATTACCAAGAAGAGAACCATTCCGTTGGATTTCTCGCTTAATTAGTCGGGCAGAGAAGCTTGAAGGTGATCTGTCAAGGTAAGGATATCCATGTTTTGGTCATGGAAGGATATATGCAAATAAGATTGACATTATTATGGATTAAAGAAGCAATATTTTGTTTGCCAATTTGCTCCGCAGGTCGCCGCCGTCGACTGGAATTTATATTCAAATTTCACAAAATATAACAAAAATGATAAATCAACTTGTGCACGTATTATTGAATGTAGCTTAATTGTGTAATTTATCAAAATAAAATTATTTTAATTTATTTATTGAGAGAAAAAAAGGCATAATTTAATTCAAAATTTTGTGCTCCAATTATATTCGGAAAAACATAAAAAGTTCAGAGGTGAAAATTCATGTGAGGGGCAGGAGCACATCTCACGATTTTGGGTTACAATTTTCTAGAGAGTAGCAATATTGAGTGGCCTTTGTCAGTTTGAGGAAGACAATTGAGATGATTGTAATTAATACACTGTGAAGTAAACTATACTAGAATTTTGGATGTTGATTTCAATGGTATATATATATTTTTTTGTTTAGTGTATAATTCATCACTATCCTTTTTTCTGTAATCGTCGGATACCTACCATATTCTTGATGTATAGTCTTGATACGAAGAGAGAAGAAAAGAGTCGGTTTTACACTTTAGCTTTACCTGGTAGGTTGCATGAAACAATAAGTACTATAATTCGACTTCTCTAAGAAGTAGAAACTTAAGAAATAGTTCTGTTTGCTTATATATATATATGTATATATATATTTATTTTATATGTATGTCTTTGTGTCATGTTACGAGAAGGCTGCTGATATTCTTCCATCTCATTTTGCCGCTGATGGAAGAAAGAGTTTGCTTCAAATTCTTGCCCATGTAGTTTTTTTACCACGGGAGTCATGTAGTTTTTTTGCTGTTTTTTTGGGGGTTTTTTTTTGTTATCTACTTAATTATGGGTTTAATTTGTCATTTTTGCTTAACCCCTTTGAGCTCCTAAGAGACCTCCTATCATCATGTTTGGAGTTTTCTAATTTCTTAGCACTGGCATATATATTACAAGAGGCATATATATTGTTTGTTTCATACTGCACACATATATATATATATATATATGATTGAGTTTTGTAATCGCAGTTGCATTTCATTTTTATCAACACTTACATATATGACACATTCAAATGATCGAGCATTATATATTTATGAAATTTGGTGTGCCTATTATTGTATATGGTTGTGGGGTGGATTTAGGCTTTGATGAGGAATCAAAAAATGAGATTCATACCAAGAATTTCTATTAGTAGAAGAAAATTGATCTCATGTAGTATATTTCACCTCTCATAAATTTCATAATTTTAATTGTCTTTGTTGTTTTTGGAAATAGCAATATGCATTTTTAATTTTTAAAATATTTGTTGATTTTAATATACATTTTTAGTATAGATTGCTAATTTGTTATTACATTTGACAAGAAGTAGAAAATATTTCATTTTCATGATAGAAAACCAAAAAAATAAACTTTATTATACCATATTTGCAGGACACATGTATCCAAAGGTTCTGAATGTTGAGTTATGTCCTCAAATTTTTGTTTTGGTCATTTAGGCTGATTTATAAGTTATGCAAATTTTTGGGTTTGTAGAATGACCTTTATTTAATTGTGAAAGTTAGGCTTTAATAAAATATAATGATATAGTAATTGTTTTGCTGTCATATCAATATGTTTATATTTATTTGATTAGAGTTATACTTATAATTATTATTAACATTCCTTTTTGTTGTTATTTGTTTATTATTATTTTTTATTTTTGTGTTACAGAATAAATATTTTTTTGCAGGATTTTAAAATTTATATACACTAACTATGAACATGGAAGTTACATTGCGCAAAACAAACTCATCTTCAGGTATTTTCTATAGCATGAGCGCACAAGCTTCTAAGTATTTATATTAAGGGATATATATAACTATCTATCTATCTATCTATATATATATATATATATATATATATATATATATATATATATATATATATAGGCCAAGGTTCAATGAAGAAGGCCTAAATGTAAGAAAGAAGAGAGAAGTTATAATCTCATCCGCTGATCTTATCTAATCTAAAGGGCATGATTTATTCACGCCATGTTCAACGAATTTTTTCATTGAACATTCGTGAACATATATAATATTTTGGGGGTTCTGGGTTTCGACTCCCCATATGTTCAACGAAAAAATCCGTCGAACATGGCGTGAATAAATCATGTCCGTTAGATTAGATAAGATCAACGGATGAGATTACTTCTCTCTTCTTTCTTACATTTAGGCCTTTTTCATTGAACCTAACCCTATATATATATATTAATTGTCTATGTTATAATCACCACATATCACACAACATGAGCACAAATCAAATTATTTTTTTAATTAATATATTTATATTTATATATTGCAGCTAATGAGATATATAGACAAAGAAAAAATCTACAAAGACAAAAGAAACGTAAACGAAATGCAAGTGATTTGAATTGTAAGTATTACATTCTTTTAAGATAAAAATACGTTTAATACATTATGATAAACTATTAATGTTTTTTAATTATATTATTTATCTATTTAGGTTCATTGCTACATGAATTGAAAAATGTGCCCGATTGCATTCATTGTGGTGCAAGAGGATTTGAAAAATGTGTCCGATTGCATTCATTGTGGTGCAACACATCTTTCTCCAAAATTGATGAGAGTGCAATATGCAAAAAATGCAATGAAGAAGTTCTTGAGACGTCGCCCAGGTAAATATCAAATTTAAAATTACTACCAATTCAAAATTAGTTAATCACACAATAACAAAAATATACTAATTTTTATCATTTTATATAATTCTAGATACAGAATCACAATAAATGTTATACAAGGCGACTGCAATGCACGTATTACACTATTCGGTCAAGTGGCAGAGGTATATGTAGGATGCTCTGTGGATGAATATCTTTCTTCAATCAAAGAGGTAAATTATGATTTCTTACTTAATCACTTACTATAATTTAAATTGTTAAATAATACAAAATTCGATATTACATAATTATAACAATTATATATTTTCACAGGGTGAAACAGAATCCACATACTATAGACGACTAAGCACACAAGCGTACACAGAAATGCGCTTCATGACGATGCTCAAGTCTATAAAATTTGATCAACGAGGAAATCTCAATATCGTAGCAAATGCAATCGAAAAAATGGAACCAATGGAAAGCATCGATGTTGGAGATATTGAAGAAGAGCCGACTGAAATGGAGGAAAAGAAACATTCACCCGAGAAATCAAAAAAGAAAATTCCGTCTAGAAAGAAAAAATCTACGATGGAGTTGCAGCCTGTTCGCTAATATTTTCACCACGCCGCAAGTATACGGGTAGTTGTAATATATGGAAGCAAGGTCGTATCCCACAAGGATTAGTAGTTCAATCTAGTGATTATCCTAAGTCATTATGCTATAGCTATTTAGACTAAACAATGAGGTGAGTGGTTTGATTAACTAACAAATTCAAAGACAAAATAAGAACAATCAAACAAAGTGGATTAATTAAGTGATGAAGGTGGTTTAGGGATTAGGCATCGATGGATTAGCAATGGACTTCAAATTAGCTCAATATTAGTCTTGATATTCCTATTTATCTAGAGTGATCTCCCCACTAGTTCTAGCCCCCTCCCGGACGACTAAAACGGTAGATTACGGGTCATAGTTGCCGTCCCCGGTCAACTTCTAACCTATAACTCCCAAAAGCACAAAGGATCGGTAAACTCTCACCCAACTCTCAACCTCCCGGTTTATTGAGTCAATATGTTTCAAGCTCCTAATCTATTATGATTATCCTCTCCCAATTCAAATCACAAATTAGAAATGCATAGAAAGTGGCCAACAATCCATACAAGAATTAAAGCTAGGGCTTCAAAAGATAATAACAAGGAAATAATCAAGACATATATTAAGCATAATAATCAATCCATCACATAATCAACTAGCCTAATCCCCAAACCAATGGGGGATTTATTCAAACATGTTCACAAACAACAAACCTAAATCAAAGAAATACATAAATGAAAGAGAGAGTAAGAAGTGACAAATCCTATTAATGAGCTTTCTTCAATCTTCTCTCCTCTTCAATGCATTCAATCTTGGTAAAAAGATGTGGTAATGGAGGCTAGGGTTTGGTGTGGAGGAATTGGGGAAGATGGAAATGGGTGTGTTGAATGTTGGGGATGATGAATAATGTGAGGAAAAGGGGAAAAATGGGGGTTAAGGGCTGAAAAACGCGACTGGGGCCCACTTGGGGATGCTCCGCTCTTTTCCCGCGGTCACGGCCCGCGTCCGCGGCCTTCAAACGTGGGGGATGCTCAGGGGACCCGCGGTCCCGCCCCGCGGCCGCGGGTGGTGACCGCGGGTGTCTCCTGGAGTCGGGGGCAGCTGACCCGCGGTCCCACCCCGCGGCCGCGGGTGGTGACCGCGGGGTACTGGGCGTATTGCGCAGTCCGCTCGTTTTGCTCCGTTCTCCCTCGTCCGAACTCGGATTTGGTCGCCGTTTGCGCTCACGGATTCCTCTCGAGACGTACTTCAATCTCATATCTTCAAAATCCTCCAATTAATCATTGAGGTTTCCTGAAATTGCTCCAAAACTACACCAAGATATCAAATCTTTATAAAACTAAATATTCGGGCACAAACAAGCATTCACAAGCAAAACATGAAGGGAAATGACAACAAAACATGTGGAATTGAGGTACGAAAACCATGTTTGTCAACCCCCCCAAACTTAAAGTGTTGTTTGTCCCCAAACGACGAAGAGAAGAGAAATAAAAGTAAACAAACATGTAAGCATGAATTGGTGTCATTTCAAGGGCTTCAACAATTTTAAAAATCTTTCAAAAGTGTATCACAAGCAGAAATGCATTCCAAGAAGTCACAAGTGATAGTGAGTTCAATATTATAGCATCGAAGCTTGAATCCTCACAAGGTGGATGTTTCAATGATGCACTCGACTCTCAAGTGTTTAGAATGGACGTGTTTACACTCAATTCGAAACAATGCATGCAATCTACCATAGGCTTGCCATTTGTCCTAACTCTCTATGCTTCAATGTGTTATAAATAGAGATCAAAAAGGGCTTTCATTGGGTTGCAATGAGAGCTCTTTGGTGAGGTGAGGTGTTTATAGGCAAAGTGACTCATATCCCATACAATTTCCAAATTGAATAAGTCATATTCACCATTGTTCTTTTCTAATCAATCAACCAATATCCCCACATTTCTTCTTTTTCACCCTATGAATACTTATCAAGACCATGATTCAAAAGGCAAATCAATCCCCTTTATACTTCTTTTATTCAACATTTCTTTTTGCTTTTCTTTTTCTTTTCTTTTCTTTTGGAGCTCATAGGGGACTAGTGATTTTCACTCAATCAAAGTTAGACAAGTAATTTCAATCATTTCTCATACATTTTCATCAAAGTAACTACTAACAATCTAAGTTCTACCCATCATTGGTTAATTCAAAGAAAGGCTATAAGGCACAAAGATGGTAAACTAGGATCGCATGAGAATTTGGACACAATTTAAGTCAAGTGGCTAACAAGGATGGCCTTAAATCACTTCAATATTAACAACACATCTACTTTTATTTTCAAGAGAGGACTCATGGCAAGTTCTAGAGATCAACACACATGCTCAAATGATTTACACTCAAGAACAAAATGAGATTGTAAATGTATGACAATCAAAGGCTCAATTCTCACAAGCTCATTTTGTTTTTCAAGTTCTTGGAGGTACAACATTTAGCTCACTTGTCACAAGTTCAAACTTTTCATGCATAATCCACAAGTGATACACACAATTTTTCCAAAAACAAAATTCATATCATAAGCCCAACACACATTTCATCCAACTCATGTTTTTCAACAATCAAGCTCAAACTCAAGAGACATGGAAAAGCTCAAGAAAATAGACAAAATCTCATTATTCAAAAACTAAACTAACTAAATAAATAAACAACGGAATAAATGAGATAAGTAACCCATCTTCACCCTCCCCCCAAACTTATTTCACACAAAGGAGAAATAAGTCTGGATGAAGGAGAAAATGGTCACTTGTCTCGTACTCACAAGCGAGGTGGAGGCTTAGGCGGTGGCCATTTCTCATCAAATTTGCAAGCTCCATCCGCCGCGATCCAAAAATATGGTGGCTTTGCAATTCTTGAGATATCCCGGGCGTCATGGTAATCTCGTTCACCATCTAGAGTATCACCACACTCAAACAATTCCTTATTAGGCAAATCAAAATAAAAATCAAAAGATGAACATAAATAAAAGTGAAAGAAGCAAGCCTTCGTAGAATCGCCCGTGTCGAGGTAAGGATCGACAAAATTTATGACTTTGCATTCTTTGAAGCTTGTGCAGTCTTCATCTTTTTGGAATTGTAGAGGTTGCATTGGAAAAGTTGGGCTCTCGACTTCAAGGGATTTGGAGAATTGATCCTCATCTTCTTCAACTTCTTGAGGCTCTTCACTTAGCATTGGCATTGGTTCCTCATACAAGGTTCCATTTTGTAGGCTAATGGCCATGCACACATCATCAATTCGCTTTTGATTTTCCATAGTGGTAGCCAAAGACTTTCTTTGCTCTTCTAGCATAACATCCGAGTTTGCTATACTTTTTTCTATCCAAGCTTGTGTAGCTATGAAGCATTGTAGAAGATCGTCTCTAACATTCGGTTTCTCCTCTTGATAGTACCGATTTCCCCCTTGAAAGCTTTCTTTAGTGAAATAAGAATTTTCATAATTCCAACTATTGAAATGGTCCTCATACTCCAATGGTGATTGCCACTCCATGGCATTGCACCCCATGTCATAATACTCGCCATAAGAAGATGTGGGTTGGAAGGCTTCTTGAATAAATGGTTGCCTACAATTTCTTTTTGCTTCTAAAACTCGCAACTTAAGTTGCATCATCGCCAATTGTAGTTCGAGTTGCTCAACCAACTCATTCCTTCCATCATCCATTTAATATTTTTGGTGTTGTGTAACAATTTTCTTTTTCATCACCCTACCAACCAACAAAACAACGAGTCAAAACAAACATCTTAAGATAGAAAACAAAAATAAATCAAGTAAAATGTCTAAAGTAGTTAAGCACAATGATTCAAAATATCACAAACAATCAAACTAAACTAATCCCCGGCAACGGCGCCAAAAACTTGTTCGCTAATATTTTCACCACGCCGCAAGTATACGGGTAGTTGTAATATATGGAAGCAAGGTCGTATCCCACAAGGATTAGTAGTTCAATCTAGTGATTATCCTAAGTCATTATGCTATAGCTATTTAGACTAAACAATGAGGTGAGTGGTTTGATTAACTAACAAATTCAAAGACAAAATAAGAACAATCAAACAAAGTGGATTAATTAAGTGATGAAGGTGGTTTAGGGATTAGGCATCGATGGATTAGCAATGGACTTCAAATTAGCTCAATATTAGTCTTGATATTCCTATTTATCTAGAGTGATCTCCCCACTAGTTCTAGCCCCCTCCCGGACGACTAAAACGGTAGATTACGGGTCATAGTTGCCGTCCCCGGTCAACTTCTAACCTATAACTCCCAAAAGCACAAAGGATCGGTAAACTCTCACCCAACTCTCAACCTCCCGGTTTATTGAGTCAATATGTTTCAAGCTCCTAATCTATTATGATTATCCTCTCCCAATTCAAATCACAAATTAGAAATGCATAGAAAGTGGCCAACAATCCATACAAGAATTAAAGCTAGGGCTTCAAAAGATAATAACAAGGAAATAATCAAGACATATATTAAGCATAATAATCAATCCATCACATAATCAACTAGCCTAATCCCCAAACCAATGGGGGATTTATTCAAACATGTTCACAAACAACAAACCTAAATCAAAGAAATACATAAATGAAAGAGAGAGTAAGAAGTGACAAATCCTATTAATGAGCTTTCTTCAATCTTCTCTCCTCTTCAATGCATTCAATCTTGGTAAAAAGATGTGGTAATGGAGGCTAGGGTTTGGTGTGGAGGAATTGGGGAAGATGGAAATGGGTGTGTTGAATGTTGGGGATGATGAATAATGTGAGGAAAAGGGGAAAAATGGGGGTTAAGGGCTGAAAAACGCGACTGGGGCCCACTTGGGGATGCTCCGCTCTTTTCCCGCGGTCACGGCCCGCGTCCGCGGCCTTCAAACGTGGGGGATGCTCAGGGGACCCGCGGTCCCGCCCCGCGGCCGCGGGTGGTGACCGCGGGTGTCTCCTGGAGTCGGGGGCAGCTGACCCGCGGTCCCACCCCGCGGCCGCGGGTGGTGACCGCGGGGTACTGGGCGTATTGCGCAGTCCGCTCGTTTTGCTCCGTTCTCCCTCGTCCGAACTCGGATTTGGTCGCCGTTTGCGCTCACGGATTCCTCTCGAGACGTACTTCAATCTCATATCTTCAAAATCCTCCAATTAATCATTGAGGTTTCCTGAAATTGCTCCAAAACTACACCAAGATATCAAATCTTTATAAAACTAAATATTCGGGCACAAACAAGCATTCACAAGCAAAACATGAAGGGAAATGACAACAAAACATGTGGAATTGAGGTACGAAAACCATGTTTGTCACAGCCCACAGAATCGCAAAAGAAAAAAAGAAGGATAACCAAGAAAAAGTTTGATGACTACATTGACATTACAAGTGACGACGATCTACCGCTGAACAACATTCTGTTGCAAACCAAAAATAACAAGAAGAGATCCCCAATCGTCAAAATCAAACAAGAAAAGATTTCAAATTCGTCTTACTCCTTACTTAGATAATTTAGGATGTTTTTCATAGATATTTTTTGCATTTTTATTTAGAAGTATGAATATTACTTTATTACTTTTAAATTTAATCATTAATAGTTGAATTGGTTCCTTTTTTTTATTTACATAGTAAAAATCAAACGTGTTCAACGTGCATCGCACGTTCTTCCTGCTAGTTTAAGGAAATGATTGTTATTAAAATGGAGAAATTACTTTTATATCCTAGCACATAATCTACGGTAATTACTTAAGTAAAAGATGTGATTGTTATTAAAATGCAGAAATTACTTTTCTATCCTAGCACATAATCTACGGTAATTACTTAAGGAAAAGATGATGAAGATCTGTCCATTAACTAAATAAAATCCAATGGCTTATAATGGTTCTTATTTTATACTCGATCAATATTCTTATATGAGATAATTTTGGAAGATGTTGGCGTCGTTAGCTGGAATCTTTCATTTGCTTAGATCGGCGAATAGGGCCGGGCCGTGCATGTTGATCAATCCGTGTGTTGGACAGATAAAAATAATAAAATATTATTAATTGTTGATTATTAACTTTAATAAATGTTTGCAAGCAGTATAAAGATATAAAAAAAAAAAAAAACAAAATCTTGTATGTGTGTACAATTTTGACCATCAAAATTGTATTATAGTTATAATGATAATATATTATAATATAATTGATATGATTAAGTAAGAATAGAGGAAGAAAAGGCTGTGATTAGTGTGGGATTCTTCTATAATAATAGTAATAATAATAACTTTAATCGTAATTACATTATTTCCCTTAAAATAAAATATAAAATTGGGACATAATAGGCAAATCAAATTTTGTAAAACAAGGCTCTTTTATAATAGGTATATATATATATATATAGATATAGATATATTAATTTATTAGATATAACTGTTGATAAGGCTGACCCAAACCTGCTTAAATTTTAAAAAACAAATTCTTAAATCATCTCATTTTCTCTCCCTCAATTCTCTTCCCTTCCTCTTCTCCTTTCCTCTCTCGCTCCCTCTCTCTGAGACAGCAGCTGCCGCCCTCTCCCTTGAGCAGCATGGGTCGCCCACTCCGCCACGGTGGTTCGCAGCTGCTGCTGTGGCGGTGGCTCCGAAATGATCGGAGATGATATTTTCCGATGGCTTGGAGCTGGAATTAAAGAAAATGCTTGGAGCTGGAATTAAGAAAGCTTGAAATTAGCAGGACTATAACAAAACTCTCGCAGAAGAAACAAACTTGTCTTTATCTGCTAAGCTTATGCATAGGTCTCTGAGAAGATCATGAATGCAGACAGATCTAATCTTTCCATCCTTATGATACTTACCAACTAAAACGAGGTTCCTGTCAACGAGATCCTTTAAGTAATCCTCTTCCAAGATCCTTTAAATAAACAATAGCTGAATAATATTTGTAAAATGATGGTTACATATAAGATTATGAAAAATTAATTTGGCATAGAGAAACTTATTTTTCTTAGAGCTTATTTTTGCATCTTATAAATTGTTTATGAGCTTATTTTACCTAACAATTTGAAGGAGCTGCACATGCGATTTGATCTGCTACTTCTTTGCTACCTCCATCAATATTGCTGCTGGTTATGAAGGGATTCAATCTGTTTCATACTTCCCAAACAAGAGGCAGTTAAAAACAATTGACAAGTGAAAAACAATTAATATTTCAACATCATGCGTATACATATATATATATATTACACAACACACAGATAGAGCTCAGCAGTAACATCTCTCTCTCGCCCCCCCCCCCCCCCCTCCCATTAACATTCCTTCAATCACTTGTTCCTATTCATACTGTTTCTTGTAGCAGTTCTTGTTCAAGGTGATGCTTTTTCTATGTTTCTTTTTTTTCCCCAGGAAAACTAATTGCTTATTATTTTCGACGCTCAGTTTTCAATGATGAAAACGAACCTCAGATTTTGATACCACAGGAGAGGTATTGAAGGTCTCGAGTTCAAATCTCACTCAAAGATCATCACACATCGACCTACAAGGTCACACAAAACAGAGATCTTGATTTCAATCAAGAATTCATATACATAATGATTACATTGTGAAACCAAATTAAATGTTGTTTATTTTTTTATTTTTTTTTGGGGGGGGGGGGGGGGGGGCGCAAGAATGTTGATTGGATCATAGCTCCAATTTGCACATACAATGAATGCAGAAGTTGCAAGTCAAGGTGCAGACAGATTATTGTATGTGTGTGTCATACACTACAGTGACTACACTATTTTGGCCGGATATTGATGGCCATAAAAAACCGTCGGTAAAACGAATCACCGACGGACTTTACCCAACACTAACAAACGCGTCGGTAAATTAATCACGGATGGATTTTTACGGCACCGATGGCCTCGTCGACGGATATTCCATCGTTTTATCTATTGACGTCGCCGGAGTTGGCCGACGATTTACCGATGGATTAGCCCAGATTGGGTCCAAAATGTAATGGCAAAGCCTGACCCAAAATTAGGTCGGGTCGTCGGCCAGACCTGTTTGACACCTCAAGCTGAAACTACTATACTTTCACTAAGTAATTCCAAGGAAAAACTCATTCCCACGTAGATTGAAAAATATATGATGAGTGGAAGCAAAAGAACACAGCCACTGATATACAAAATAAATTAGAGAAGACTCCACCAGCAAAACTAACATAATAGATACCAAGTTAAATGTGGTGGATGAAGGAGGAAATCAACAAGGATGTTGAACTGTAACTTATCCAACTAAGAGCTCCCAAAACTTAATCACCTAAAATCAACAACATGAAAATGTGCAGAAACTATGAACTGTAACTTCTGCATCTTATCTTGAGAACTTATCAGCTCATAATTTCTTACAACGCATTATTGCAGAAACTCATGATTTCTTAAAACAATCACACTAGTCATATTTTGCAGGTCGATGTTTTGAGTAATGAACACTAATAAAAATACAAACTTTACAGCATTGGAACCAATTGCATCCAAAAGTTAAAAAACACAGATTTTAGCTGAATAATTAACAACAAGAGAGATAAAACTTACAATAATTAAAACGGTGAAATCAATAGGATTTACAAGTTAACAATGTGCTTACAAGATTCACCTATTCACGCTGTATTAAAACATAGAAATTAAATAAACAACATCACAATTCACAACTACACAATTGAAGCATTTTAAATCATCATAACATAAAGATTAAATAATAGGACCAAATAAGCAACTTTACTTCCCCCTTCATCTGTGATACCCGGGCTTTTGATGACGTGTTTAATTTCTTGAGTTTGAGTAATTAGGGTTTAGATCCCTTGTTTGATTTACTTTGTAAAGAGATGAGGAGTTATATGAAGTTTTCTTGTTATTTTTTTAAGATGTTGAGATGTTCTTTCGATGATGTAAGAATGATGTGAGATTTTATATCCGTATTTGAGTTTGAGTATTTGAATAATTCGAGATAATTATTTGAATGAGAACGATGAACTCGGAAGTGAGATCTGAGTCCGTTAAGACGTTTTTGAAAATTTTGACTTTTTGACGATGAATAGTAAAATACTGCTATTTCGTCTTTTTGTCGACTTTCAAAATCTTACGTGCATGTCGTCGAGAAATATTCTTAGTTTTTCGATACGAGTCCAATAATGAAAGTTTTTATTTTTGGACGACGAGTGAATAGTAAATTGGGATTTCTCGATAAACGAACCGAGCTCGTTTATCAGAATTTCGAGAACGGGCATGCGTTTTCTATATTTATATAGAATTACGAGTGTAATAAAAGTGAGTAGGAGTTGAGAGGGCGAGTAACGAAGAGTATGGGTTGTTAGTTGTTAAAACGAGACGAGACGAGATATTTAACGACTAACGGGTTAATATCCTAAATATCTAACCTACCCTACCCCTAACCACCCCCAAACCTCCCAAAACCCCTTTCCCCTCACTAACTCACGCTATATCAGCCCACACCACACACACAACTCACATATTCACACACACAACACCTAAAACACACACTACACACGCCATTTTCCATTTAAGCTTGGACGGAGCTTTTGACCTCCGATTTGAGCACCGAGACGAGCGCCGATCATCTTTTCGATCACGTATCTAAGTAGGTAAGATCTCTACCTACGTTTTGATGGTTTTCTTTTCGATTTTCGTCGACGTCGAAAAACGTCGATTCTCGACTTTATTTTGAAACGACGTCGGATCGTCGTGAAATTTTAGTATGTTGTTCTTGGGTAGATGTTGAGCATGTTTAATGAAGGGAGTAAGAACGGAATGGACCGTAGCTATGAAACCCATGAGGGCAGCCCCGTTTTTCACATATTAGCTTGTCTTTCGATTTTTGTTTGATCGTTTTGACTTGATATTTGTGCTTAGGGGTATGCTAGAATCGATATATATTAAATTCGTATTTTTCCAAGCACGAAAATTGTATAAGTTTTTAGAGTATGATTATTTAAATTCGTGAAGTTTGGGACGTTGCATAATGAATATTATTGCGTATATGTGTTCTACGATATCACATGAGCATGCTAATTGATTTACAATTTATGGATGATAATTGTTGAACGAAATTAAAACTGGAATTCTGTCAAAATTTTACAGCAGTTTCAAGCTTATGTTTCGATGAGTTTTCATTGCTTGATGGCTCTGAAATTTTAGTATGTTTATCTATGATATGTGTATTTCGTCGCTGCAAAATTTCATGTCTTTTGGATGATGTTTGCTATTTTAAAGATATTTTGAAAAATCCTTGACAGAATCTGTCAACTATTGGTAGACTTCACAAAAACGTTTATATCTATTAATCCATGAAGGATTTTGCATCACCGTTTTTTTTAAACGAAACTAGACTTCAATACTTTTCTAAAAACATAAGATTTCGATTTTTATGACCTCTGAAACAGAGCAGTTTATTATTTCAAAAATGCCCTGTTCTGCTGTCATATTTGTCCAACAGTAAAAGTGTATGAGTTTCATTGTTTATTTGGCAGATCATATGAACGTTTTCTCTTGTGAAATTTTAACCAAATCTTCAAGGATACCTTTAGTTTTGGATGATTAAATTTGATGGAATTTTATTAAGGTTTGCCTTGGTTTCTAATGGCCTAAACAAAATTGGCAGAAACTGTCAATCTTTGACAGCCTGCACTAAAAGAGCAATATCTCCAAAAACCTTTAACCTTTTTGGTTAACTACCATTTTTAGAGTGAACTACACTTCATGAAGTTTTTGAGATCAATTGGTATGAGAGTTTATGATGATTGAGTTGGTTGTTATGAATTTTTAAAGATGACACAAAAACAGCAAAACTTTCTAGAAAACAACTTGATTATATTTGTTTTGATGGATGATACGATATGACTAAATGGTGTGAGTTGTGAGAGTTATGATTAACGCACATAAATGTTGGTATCTGACACTCGAACAATTGGTGTCGAGTATAAATGATAGTTTACTGATAAAGAGTTTTGATGATTTTGAATTGTTTGGTTTGCGTTGAAAAGATGTCAAGATGTTAAGTTTTGAGTCGAGAGACGAGTTCACGTAGTGAGATTCACACGTTGAAATCTCGTGGCTGACATTATATATGAATAGGTCATGCCGAAATTTTTAGTGAAATTAGAATTTGAGCATAGTCAATTCTTGTTGACCCGTGACTCAAATACATGCCTAATGGAAAGTTTAACTTTCTAATCGGTTAATTAGACGAGATGAGAGCGAATAGATCTGCTAAGAAAGTGGACTTTTCGATGTGTTAAATATTTCTTTTAATTGAAGCGCTGCTAATTATAACATAAGGATGTTATAATTAATGAGTAATGACGAGAGATAATAATTGTTATATTGATTAACAATCAAGAGAGATGAACATTAGAGATACTAATGTTTCATAAAAGAAATTAGATTATTAATCGAGGTTTCTTTTATAACTTCTCACCAATTCTTCATAACGATGAAGGTCCTGTTGGGAAGTAACGACTTGAGGGAGAGAGTGACGTTACTCATTGATACAGAGACACAACGAGGTGGGCATTACTTTTACTATACGTATATAGAGATCCCCTGCGTGTCGTAGGCCTCTTATACGAATGAATGCATGAGATGATTTAACTGTTAATTTCAGTTTTATATATCTATCAAATGAGTTTAATGTTACATTTGAGCAAGTTATTTCGTTACAAAATATTTGAGTTAAAGTTATTTCAAGTATTGTCTTGCCATAAAATGTTTAAATTTTAGTATGATATCTATCTGCTTTGGCTTTGCCAATGATGCAATCGAATTCGGGTCCTGAGCAGTTGATAGCTATCCTGCCAGGGACTAGTGTACACCAGTGACCGTGAGTCATCTAGCGGGTTGGCCGGTCAAGTGACCGTGAGAGGTGGCCACCTCTCCGGCACACAGTTTCAGATATGATAGATTACAAAAGAACTTAGTCTGATCAGACGAACTTTAAGAATCACAAATGAACTTAGTAAGCTTGGGCCTTTTTAGCGAAAAACTCCCTTGCTGTACTGATTATGATGGCATGACAATTTACAGTTTTGAAGCATGTATTTTTATACCTAGGCATACGTGCCCACTGAGTGCTTTTGTACTCAGCCCTGCATATGTTTTCTAAATGTGCAGGTTGAGCTGATGTGATGATGGTGCTGCAATGAGCGGAGTCTCCAGGGTTGTTAATAAATAGTTAACCTGTCTAGAATATGTCTTCATACATATGTCTAGCTACTTTCCGCTGCAAGATGTTGTTGATGTTATAGTATGTTATGTCATACTTTGAGTCTTAAGAGAATGGTTTCATACGATGTATAACTTGATTAATGATATTAATTAAGTTTTATGCTGTCTTTCATAGACTGTTTTCAATTGAGTATTAATGAATAAAAATGACGAGTTTTATTAAGATGAGTAAGTTTTACGGCTATAAATGACGCCCCTTTTCTTCCCCTTCTTCTTTAACCCCATCCCTAGTCGTGGATCACTCGGCCTAACTATCCATAGTTAGGGCGGGCTGTGACAGAGTGGTATCAGAGCGAAGGTTAAGCTCTGAATTAGAAGTCTTGAGTTTAGTCTAGAATGAGTCACTAGACTAATAGTTATTAACAACCGTGAGCTCAGCGCACCATCACACCAGGCTCAACGAGGTATGTAAAATTTCAAAGTTTATTTGACGTTAAATTTTGAAGAGCACGATGTTGAGGTTATATGATGAGTTATGATGTTATGCTTTGAAGATGCATAGTTTGAGTTTGAGGATGACAACATGATTAATAATGAGTTATTATGTTGTAAGAGCATATGTTGACGTTACATGATGAATCATGAGAGCGTTTATATCATATGATGTTATATGATTGAAGGATGCATAATTATGAGTTATGATGTGATGTATTTGAGATGTTTTGTGATGAGAATTGTTTGAGCAGTTGTGATAAGTCACGATGATTTAGATGAAGGAATCTAATGTCATTGTTAAGAGAGATTTTTCTACTAAGTAGAAGGATGAAATGAGAACTTAGAGCTAAAGCTTGAGAGAATTAGCAATTGCTTTAAGTACTTGTTGGTTTGAGTTATGAGTTTGAGTTATGAGCTTGAGTATAATAGCATGATTAATGATGAGTTATTAGCATGCTGCAATGAGATATTGTACGATATGTTGAGTTGTTTTGTGACGCGAGTTTTGCTCACGCAACCTTAATGGTACTTGAGGAGGTATCATGAGCCATAGTCTTTGGAGATGGCTTTGAGAGAGAATTGTTGAGTTGTCTTACTGAGTCACGATGATTTAGATTAAGGGATCTAATATCATTGTTTAGAGAGATTCCCTACTAAGTAAAGACGGGACGAGATGAGAATTTAGATGTTTTGAGCTTGAGTTTTAAGATAACAGTACTACTTAATAGGAGTTTTGCTAAGTTATGTTTTGTTTATTTCTGTTGCTGGAGCCAAGTAGAGTTAGTTCCTAGAGTCACCTTTAAGTTCTCCTTATAGGTTGGCCAGGACTGTTGGCACTGCACGAAAGTGGACTGTTGTGAGATCGAACTCAGGAAAGATCGGATACGAGGACGAGGCGTACAGTATGTGGTACAGAGATACCCTAGCAGATTTTCAAACACATGTTCATAGACTATGAAAGGATGAAAGCCTTATGGTTGTTACTAGACTGGATGGCATCGTGCACCTAGTCCCCGTGCTACCAATCGAGTGGTAGGATTGAGCAAGGAAGAAAGCCACTCAATATGATGGGACATGTTGTCTTGAGCATTGGACCCACAGGAGATGAGATTTGTTACAGATACCCAGATTTTCTATGCGGATCTACTGACCGGATGCTTGTTTTCTACCAGGGACTCTAGAAGAGTGTAGTAGATATCGAGTCGATCCTTGAGTATCAGTTACCAAAGATGATAAAATGATAAACGATAATGAGGATGAGAAGTAGCCGAGGAGGGCTAGAGTTGATGAGGATGAGAAGAGAAGTCGATGTAGGCTAGAGCTAAGGATGATCTTGAGAGTATGCGCGGTACACCCTCGTTTTTGATTAGTTGCAATTACATTGCGATGTATATAACTTACTTAGGAGATACTGGTACTTGAGATTTTGACATGATGATAGATAAGCATGCGAATATAGTACCCTACTGATGTTAAGTAGATGGATGTTCCTAGTGTGCTAAAGTAGCAACTAGATGAGTTAACTGGTAGCAATTACCGTAGGAGGTCCAGACCGAGACATAGTACTATTAATGGTGTCGGTTTAGAAGGGACATTACGATAGATACTATGGTTTTTGTAGGGTTTAAATAACCCCTTTATGTAAGCCCTCTAAAAAGAGGCATTCTACTGATGGATATATTAGGTTGACCAGAGTGGTCTTTTTGTTAGCATTTCGTGAGTGCTTATTGCCTTACAGATGAATGTTAAGGTGACCGTGAGGGTTTCCTTAAAGTTGAGTTAGTAAATTGAACTTGAGTTTTGAGGATGCTTAGAGCGTTGGTCGAGTTGAGTTTTCCTTTTGTGATTTCAAAAATGCCTCAAAGATGTCATCAAGAGTGTGATGTGAAGGATAGGCGGGATAATACTCCGCCACCACCACCGCAACATGAGAGGAGAGTAAAAAAATATTGAACTTTCGAAACAAGAGTCTAGAACATAGGACCCTGAGTTTAAGCTTTTAGCTTGCTGGTGTGAACTTAAGTTTTGTTATGTATAGTATGTTGAGGGTTTAGAAGACACAGAATTTCCAAGTTCGGGATAGTATATCCCGTGTGACTGGGGAGTGATTATGTTGGACCTGGCCAGTCCGCATGATCCAAATCTCAGTAGACGTGTTTTGGGTTTATAAACCCATGTGTTTCAACTTTCGGTTGAAAAGCCAGATGGGTTCTTACTCTAGGTCATTTTTGTTCGACCTGGTAGTTACTTCATTCTACCCTCTGGTCATTCATTTGAGTCTCTTGAACAATTTGTTTTGATGTCATTCTAGGGTTGAACCCTTACAACTTTTGAGTTATCCTAGTAGATTCTTTTTGATGTATAAGACTAGTGAGAGGCACGTCAGAGGACTTTAACACCTGAGCAACTGGCAAACTACACTTGAGAACAATTGAAGACTACTCTTGAGAAGTATGTACAGAGGAGTACAGTAAGCAGCGAGAGGCTGATTATCGAAGTTTGATGCAAGGAAAGAAATCGGTTGTAGAGTATAATCGAGAATTCTGTGAGCTAACACGTTCGCTCATCAGAAGATGGATACTGATGAAGAGATGTCTGAGTTTTAAGTGCCGGTTTAAGGCAGGACTTTAAGGTAGTATGGGCAAGTTATTGGATGCACCAGTTAGAATCCTGTTTAATACAGGAGCCTCGCATTCTTTAATTGGTTGAAGCATGTTACCTTCAAACTCGAACCAAAAACAAGCTAGTCCCGAGTTGAGAGTAATCACTCCTGTAGGAAGAGCTACTACAGTTTCTCACATGATTTCTAACTTAGAGCTTGAGTTATGATCACTAAAGATGAAAACAAGAACCTTGCACTTAATGCCTATGTGGAACGTAGACATTATTCTAAGGATGGACTGGTTAGAAGAGAACTTTGCCCCGATTGATTGTAAGAAGAGACAGATAACTTTCCAACCACCTGGGAAGGAACAGACATGTTTTCACGGCATTGATAGAAAGAAGAGAGTTCCAATCGTTTCGGCACTTCAGGCGTCGAAATTGGTAAAGAAGAAAGGAGCACAAGCTTACCTAGTTTACTTGAATGATGAAGGAGAATCAAGTAAAAAAAAAAAAAAAAACTTTGAGGATGTAGCAGTGGTAAGGGAACATAGAGATGTATTTCCCGAGGTCTTACCAGGATTGCCACCAACAAGATAGTTGGAGTTCACTATCGACCTAGAACCTGGATCAGCACCAGTGTCGAAGGCACCCTATAGAATGGCGCCTAAGGAGCTACAAGAGCTGAAGATTCAGCTACAAGAATTGCTCGAGTTAGGTTTTATTAGACATAGTGTATCCCTGTGGGGAGCACCAGTCCTTTTTGTCAAAAAGAAGGATGGCACGTTGAGAATGTGCATAGATTATCGAGAGCTGAATAAATTGACACTCAAGAACAAATATCCTTTGCCGAGGATAGATGACTTGTTTGATCAATTACGAGGAGCGCATTTTTCTTGAAAGTTGACTTGAGATCATATTACCACCAGTTCAAATTTTGACATAATGATATACCTAAGACAGCTTTTCAAATGAGGTATGAACACTATGAGTTCATAGTTATGCCATTCGGTTTGACGAAGGCACCAGTAGTTTTCATGGATCACATGAATTGAGTTTTCATCAATAACTGGATAAATTTGTCCTAGTTTTCATAGATGATATTCTCATCTATTCGAAGAATGAGCAGGAGCTCCAAAACATTTGAAAACGATGTTGGAAACACTAAGAGTTGAGAAGCTTTTTGCCAAATTCACCAAGTGCGAGTTTTGGTTGAACAAAGTAACTTTACTAGGACATGTTATATCATCTGAAGGAATTAAAGTTGACCCCGTCAAGGTACAAGCTGTACATGAGTGGAGATCACCAACTACGCCTAACAAGATTCTCAACTTTTTAGGCTTAGCAGGATACTATCAGAGGTTTATTGAAGGATTTTCCACGATAGCAAGACCGATGACACAATTACTTAGAAAATAAGCTAAATACAATTGGAAAGAGGAGTGTGAAAAGAGTTTTTAAGAGCTTAAAGGAAATTGACTACAGCACCAGTGCTGATAGTCCTAGAAATGGATAAAGAGTATACCATCTACGCAGATGCGTTAGAGAGTGGGCTAGGATGTGTTTTGATGCAAGAAGAAAGAGTTATAGTCTATGCATCACGATAACTTAGACCCCACGAGATAAATTATCCAACGCATGATTTAGAGCTTGCAGCCGTTGTGCATGCCCTGAAAATTTGGAGACATCATCTCTACGGAGTTAGATGTGAGATTTTCACGAACCACAAAACTTTGAAATACTTTTTCGAGCATAAGGATATTAACATGAGGCAAAGGAGATGGCTCGAATTAGTAAAGGATGTTAACTGCGACATTAATTATCACCCCTGGCAAGGCCAATGTAGTAGCCGATGCATTGAGCCGAAAGGTCTCGTCAAAGTTAGGATGTCTTCTCACGAGAGAGGATGAGCTTATAAAGGACTTTGACAAGATGAGGATAGAGATGATAAAACCACCAGAGACGATAGCGAGTATTGTTGCGACGATGCCTAGTTTGAGGAAAATGGTGATTGAAGCACAAGGAAAGATGAGACAATGAACAAGTTACGAGAAAGGATAAGAGCAGGAGATCTCAAGAGTTACAAAAAAAAAAAAAACATCAGACAATGCTATCTTATTTGAGGGGAGAAGATGCATTCCCCGCGATGATGAACTTAAGAATACGATCATGAGTGAGACTCATGACACGCCTTACACCGCCCACCCAGGAGGCACAAAGATGTATCAGGTTGTAAAAAAATAGATTTTTGTGGGACGGAATGAAATGAGACATAGCTTCGTTTGTAGAGCGATGCTTAGCTTGTCAGCAAGTGAAAGCATTACACCAACGACCATATGGGAAGTTAAAACCGTTGGAGATTCCCGAGTGGAAATAGGATCACATAGAGATGGATTTTGTGACAGCTTTACCCAAAAGTCAAAGAGGAAATACAGCAATTTGGGTGATTGTAGATCGACTAACAAAATCTGCACATTTCATACCGATCCTAATCGCGTATGGACCAGATAAGTTAGCACAATTGTACGTTCGTGAGATTATAAGATTGCATTGAGTACCGGTGTAGATCACCTCAGAAGAGAAAAATAATTTATTACATCACGTTTTTGGATGAGTTACAGAAAGAGTTGGGTACAAGGATGAATTTTAGCATAGCAGGCGATAGAAGATATGATAAGAACTACTATCCTTGATAGAGGAGTAAATCGGGAGAATGTGTTGCCACTAATTGAGTTTGCCTATAAGATGTGAGACAAAGTTTCGAGATAGGAGACAAAGTTTTCTTGAAGGTTTCACCCTCAAAGGGGATGAATAGATTTGGAGTTAAAGGACAGCTTAGACCCAGAGTTATAAGTCCTTACGAGACATTGCAAAAGATAGGTCCAATAGCGTATAGGTTGGCTTTGCCACCTAGCTTTGGAAATGTGCATAACGTGTTTCACGTGTCACAATTGAGAGGATATATATTTTCGACCCAAACCATGTGGTTTACTAAGAAGAAATGATCTTAGAACCAGACTTGAGTTATGAAGAGAGACCTCAGATGATGCTAGATCATAAAATTCGGCAATTGAGTAATAAGTCGATTGCATTGGATAAGGTCCAATGGAGATATGATAGTTAGAAAGAAGTGGAAAGAGAGCTTGAGGAATAAGATGTGAGAGAAGTACCCGAAACATTTACTAAGAGGTACAAATTTCGGGACGAAATTTATTTTAAGGGGGAGGGTATGTAATACCCGGGCTTTTGATGACGTGTTTAATTTCTTGAGTTTGAGTAATTAGGGTTTAGATCCCTTGTTTGATTTACTTTGTAAAGAGATGAGGAGTTATATGAAGTTTTCTTGTTATTTTTTTAAGATGTTGAGATGTTCTTTCGATGATGTGAGAATGATGTGAGATTTTATATCCGTATTTGAGTTTGAGTATTTGAATAATTCGAGATAATTATTTGAATGAGAATGATGAACTCGGAAGTGAGATCTGAGTCCGTTAAGACGTTTTTCAAAATTTTGACTTTTTGACGATGAATAGTAAAATACTACTATTTCGTCTTTTTGTCGACTTTCAAAATCTTATGTGCACGTCGTCGAGAAATATTCTTAGTTTTTCGATACGAGTCCAATAATGAAAGTTTTTATTTTTGGACGACGAGTGAATAGTAAATCAGGATTTCTCGATAAACGAAATGAGCTCGTTTATCAGAATTTCGAGAACGAGCTTGCGTTTTCTTTATTTATATAGAATTACGAGTGCAATGAAAGTGAGTAGAGGTTAAGAGGGCGAGTAACGAAGAGTATGGGTAGTTAGTCGTTAAAACGAGACGAAACGAGATATTTAACGACTAACGGGTTAATATCCTAAATATCTAAACCTACCCTACCCCAAACCACCCCCAAACCAACCAAACCCACCCACTCACATTTATTACACGGCTATATCAGCCAACTCACACAACAACAAACACATTCACACACACAACACCTAAAACACACACACACTTCACGCCATTTTCATTTTAGCTTGAGCTCAAGCTTTTGACTTCCGATTTGAGCACCGAGACGAGCGCCGATCATCTTTTCGATCACGTATCTAAGTAGGTAAGATCTCTACCTACGTTTTGATGGTTTTCTTTTTGATTTTCGTCGACGTCGAAAAACGTCGATTCTCGACTTTATTTTGAAACGACGTCGGATCGTCGTGAAATTTTAGTATGTTGTTCTTGGGTAGATGTTGAGCATGTTTAATGAAGGGAGTAAGAACGGAACGGACCGTAGCTATGAAACCCATGAGGGCAGCCCCGTTTTTCACATATTAGCTTGTCTTTCGATTTTTGTTTGATCGTTTTGACTTGATATTTGTGCTTAGGGGTATGCTAGAATCGATATATATTAAATTCGTATTTTTTCAAGCACGAAAATTGTATAAGTTTTTAGAGTATGATTATTTAAATTCGTGAAGTTTGGGACGTTGCATAATGAATATTATTGCATATATGTGTTCTACGATATCACATGAGCATGCTAATTGATTTACAATTTATGGATGATAATTGTTGAACGAAATTAAAACTGGAATTCTGTCAAAATTTTACAGCAGTTTCAAGCTTATGTTTCGATGAGTTTTCATTGCTTGATGGCTCTAAAATTTTAGTATGTTTATCTATGATATGTGTATTTCGTCGCAGCAAAATTTCATGTCTTTTGGATGATGTTTGCTATTTTAAAGATATTTTGAAAAATCCTTGACAGAATCTGTTAACTGTTGGTAGACTTCACAAAAACGTTTATATCTATTAATCCATGAAGGATTTTGCATCACCGTTTTTTTTAAACGAAACTAGACTTCAATACTTTTCTAAAAACATAAGATTTCGATTTTTATGATCTCTGAAACAGAGCAGTTTATTATTTCAAAAATGCCCTGTTCTGCTGTCATATTTGTCCAACAGTAAAAGTGTATGAGTTTCATTGTTTATTTGGCAGATCATATGAACGTTTTCTCTTGTGAAATTTTAACCAAATCTTCAAGGATACCTTTAGTTTTGTCTGATTAAATTTGATGGAATTTTATTAAGGTTCGCCTTGGTTTCTAATGGCCTAAACAAAATTGGCAGAAACTGTCAATCATTGACAGCCTGCACTAAAAGAGCAATATCTCCAAAAATCTTTAACCTTTTTGGTTAACTACCATTTTTAGAGTGAACTACACTTCATGAAGTTTTTGAGATCAATTGGTATGAGAGTTTATGATGATTGAGTTGGTTGTTATGAAGTTTTAAAGATGACACAAAAACAGCAAAACTTTCTAGAAAATAACTTGATTATATTTGTTTTGATGGATGATACGATATGACTAAATGGTGTGAGTTGTGAGAGTTATGATTAACGCACATAAATGTTGGTATCTGACACTCGAACAATTGGTGTCGAGTATAAATGATAGTTTACTGATAAAGAGTTTTGATGATTTTGAATTGTTTGGGTTGCGTTGAAAAGATGTCAAGATGTTAAGTTTTGAGTCGAGAGACGAGTTCACGTAGTGAGATTCACGCGTTGAAATCTCGTGGCTGACATTATATATGAATAGGTCATGCCGAAATTTTTAGTGAAATTAGAATTTGAGCATAGTCGATTCTTGTTGACCCGTGACTCAAATACATGCCTAATGGAAAGTTTAACTTTCTAATTGGTTAATTAGACGAGATGAGAGCGAATAGATCTGCTAAGAAAGTGGACTTTTCGATGTGTTAAATATTTCTTTTAATTGAAGCGCTGCTAATTATAACATAAGGATGTTATAATTAATGAGTAATGACGAGAGATAATAATTGTTATATTGATTAACAATCAAGAGAGATGAACATTAGAGATACTAATGTTTCATAAAAGAAATTATATTATTAATCGAGGTTTCTTTTATAACTTCTCACCAATTCTTCATAACGATGAAGGTCCTGTTGGGAAGTAACGACTTGAGGGAGAGAGTGACGTTACTCATTGATACAGAGACACAACGAGGTGGGCATTACTTTTACTATACGTATATAGAGATCCCCTGCGTGTCGTAGGCCTCTTATACGAATGAATGCATGAGATGATTTAACTGTTAATTTCAGTTTTATATATCTATCAAACGAGTTTAATGCTACCTTTGAGCAAGTTATTTCATGACAAAATCTTTGAGTTAAAGTTATTTTAAGTATTGTCTTGCCATAAAATGTTTAAATTTTAGTATGATATCTAT